>NW_024067839.1:0-300000 GCF_009389715.1 Phoenix dactylifera
CATCTTCTCAAGGTGGGCTTCAGTCTTTTGCTGACTTAGCTGTTTAGTGAATGGGTCTGCCACGTTGTCCGCGGAGTCTACTCTCTGCACCTCGACATACTTCTTCTCAACATAGTCGCGTATGAGGTGGAAGCGCCGCTCTATATGCTTGGACTTCTGATGAGACCTTGGCTCCTTAGCAAGAGCTATGGCGCCATTATTATCGCAGTAGAGTGTTATGGCATCTGATGACATTACATCCAATTCCGCAATAAATTTCTTGAACCAGAAGCCTTCCTTAGCAGCTTCAGAGGCGGCGATGTATTCAGCTTCCATAGTAGAATCAGCAATGATCGGTTGTTTAGAACTCTTCCAATTCACCGTACCACCATTGCACAAGAACACATATCCAGATGTTGACTTCCTATCATCGACATCAGTCATGAAGTCTGAATCTGTGTACCCTTCTACCTTTAACTCTGATGATCCTCCAAAGACCAAGAATAAATCTTTAGTTCTTCTAAGTACTTAAGAATATTCTTCACAGCTGTCCAGTGTTCTTCACCTGGATTCGACTGATATCTGCTTGTGACACTCACAGCAAGGCTATATCAGGTCGTGTACATAGCATGGCATACATGAGGCTCCCTATTGCCGATGCATAAGGGATCTTGCTCATGCGTTGAATCTCTTCAGATGTGTTGGGGCACATCTTCTTGGAGAGATGAATTCCATGCCTAAGGGGTAAGAGACCCCTTTTGGAGTTTTCCATGCTGAACCTTTTCAGCACTTCCTCTATATACATTTTCTGTGATAGGCCAAGCATCCTTTTAGATCTATCTCTATAGACCTTTATTCCCAAAATATAGGATGCTTCCCCAAGGTCTTTCATGGAGAACTCTTTTGACAACCAGACCTTGACCGAGGTTAGCATGGGAATATCATTCCTATCAGGAGGATGTCGTCCACGTACAGTACGAGAAATACGACAGCACTCCCACTAACCTTTTTGTAAACACACGGTTCCTCTCATTTTTGATGAAATCAAACGTTTTGATTGCGTCATCGAAACGAGTGTTCCAACTCCGAGATGCTTGCTTTAGTCCATAGATGGACCTTTGCAGCTTGCAGACCTTGTGATCTCCATCACTGGAAGTGAAACCCAAAGGCTGTTCCATATAGATATCTTCATCAAGATATCCATTTAGGAAAGCAGTTTTCACATCCATCTGCCAGATTTCATAATCATGAAATGCTGCAATGGCAAGCAATGTTCGGATGGATTTCAGCATGGCTACAGGTGAAAAGGTCTCCTGATAGTCAATGCCTTCGCGTTGACTATACCCTTTCGCCACAAGCCTTGCCTTATAGGTCTCTACCTCTCCATCCGAACCTATCTTTCTTTTGTAGATCCATTTACATCCAATAGGTACAATACCTTCTGGTGGATCTACTAAGGTCCAGACTTGGTTGGAATGCATGGAGTCTAATTCTGACTTCATAGCTTCCAACCATTTCTCAGAATCGACATCAGATATCGCCTCGTTGTAGGTTTTGGGATCCTGTATGTGATCCCTATCTCCCACTAGGAACATTTTCCTCGGTATCCTCTTCTAGTATACCTAAGTATCTATCGGGAGGATGGGAGACCCTACTTGATCTGCGAGGTGGTTGCGGGACATCGTGTACTGGCTCTGTATGAATGGGTTCGATAGGATCCATGACTCGTTGCTTTTCAGAGACTTTCTCTTCAAGCTCAATTTTCCTCCCACTGCCTCTATCAAGGATAAACTGATTTTCCAAGAAGATGGCATGACGGCTCACAAACACATTGTGATCCTCTGAGACGTAAAAATTGTATCCTAATGACTCTTTAGGATATCCTATAAAACGAGCACTTATGGTCCTAGCCTCTAGTTTGTCCGCCTGTAGTCTTTGACGTGGGCCGGACATCCCAAATCTTGAGATGACCAAGACTTGGTTTCTTACCATGCCATATCTCATACGGTGTGGTAGGAACTGATTTAGAGGGAACTCTATTCAATAAATAAATCGCTGTGAGTAAGGCATCTCCCCAAAGGAACATAGGTAAATCAGTGAAGCTCATCATGGACCTGACCATATCCAATAGGGTCCGATTCCTCCTCTCTGACACCCCATTGAGTTGAGGTGTACCCGGAGGTGTCCACTGTGAGACTATGCCATTTTTCTTGAGATAGTCCCGGAATTCTCCACTAAGGTATTCTCCTCCTCGATCTGATCGAAGAGCCTTAAGGGGTTTTCCAGTTTGTTTCTCTACTTCATTTCTGAACTCTTTGAACTTTTCAAAAGATTCAGACTTGTGTCTCATAAGATACACATACCCATACCATGAATAATCATCGATAAAGGTAATGAAGTATGAATAACGTTCCCTGGCTAGCACATCGAATGGGCCACATACATCTGTATGTACTAGGGTAAGTATTTCAGTGGTCCTCTCCCCATGTCCTACAAAGGGCAATCTAGCCATTTTTTCTTGAAGACAGGACTCGCAAACTGGATATGACTCGGAAGTCAATGAGCCTAAAAGCCCATCTTTATCCATTTTGTTCATTCTGTCCTCTCCAATATGGCCAAGCCTGAGGTGCCACAAATATCTTTGGTTTATCTCATCCCTGGATCTCTTGGATCCTTTGGCATTCACTTTCTGCTCGGTAACATTCACAGATACATCCATATGTAAATGATAGAGACTGTCGATCATAAAACCACGTGCAACTATTTTATTTTTGAAATAAATAGAACAGCAGTCTTTGTCAAAAGTAAAAACATGACCTTCTTGTGCTAGACATGAAACAGAAATCAAATTTCTGCTAGCAACAGGTACATAATAGCAGTCTCTAAGTAATAAACTAAAACCAGACGGTAGTCGCAGATGGTAGGTGCCCACAGCCACAGCAGCAACTTGCCCCGTTGCCAACCCGAAGGGTTACCGCACCTTCCGCCAGCCTTCTACTTTCCTTTAAACCCTGCATGGTAGTGCACAGATGAGCACTAGAACCAGAATCTATAACCCAACTAGAAGTAGAAGAAACCGTTAGATTAGTTTCAATTATGAGCAAATCTATACCTTCTGAAGGTGATGACCCAAAGATTGATTCATAGATTGATTTTGATGATCACAAAACCTTGAAGTATGGATACTAATGTTTATGTTGCAAGGAGAAAGATATTTATTTTGCAAGGAACATAGCAAGTTGGAAGAACACAAGAAGGCCTCCAAAAGCTCTCAAGAAAAGTTAGAAGAAAGCTACAATTCATTGGCCCAAGTTTAAAGTTCAAAAGGTTCAAATTGGAGGAGTAAAATCAAAGGAAAAATTCGAAAGAATAGTCTTCGAGTCGACTCCTGAGGAATTCGAGTCGACTCCAATGTTTACCGGAGTCGACTCCGGGGAAGTATGAGTCGACTCCTAGGAGTCACAGACAGAAAAGTCAGAGAGCAGTTTTCGGGTCTGAGATTCGAGTCGACTCCAGTGGAACGCGAGTCGACTCCGATGGTTGGTAGGTCGACTCCAAAGAAAGCAAGAGTCGACTCTCAGCGGAACACAAGGAAAAAGTCAGAGAGCATTTTTGGGACTCTGAGATTCGAGTCGACTCCCGCATTGCACGAGTCGACTCCGAGACTCCGCGACCATCAACAGACAGAAAACCAAGTTACTGCCTCTGAGATTCGAGTCGACTCCCAGACAGTTCGAGTCGACTCCAAGGCAGCGCGACCCCAAAAATGCAGAGGATCAGTTTTCGGGCTCTGAGAGCCGAGTCGACTCCAAGAGAATCCGAGTCGACTCGAGGAAGAAAATCAGAAAGTATGTCCTCTGGATTCATGGGATGAGCCGACTCCGAAGATGCCAAGTCAGCTCCAGATGTTGGCGAGTCGACTCCGGGTTAAGTCGAGTCGACTCCCAGTCAAGGCATGCACTTTAATTCAAATTTGGAACAGTAGCCGAGTCGTCTCCAGTAAAGCACGAGCCGACTCCTGCAACAGGCGAGTCGACTCCTGATCGCGCGAGTCGACTCCGATCCCAACGGTAACATTGTCAGGAAATGCAGACTGTGTCCAACGGCTCTTTTTCTTGTCTCTAACGGCTATATTCTTGTTTCCACGCCATCTAAAGCTATAAAAACAAGAAGAGAGCTAGGGGAGAAGGCATGGAAGTGGGAGAGATCATCTAGGAAAGAGATCTCAAAGAGATTACAAAGGAAATCTCCCATAAGCACAAAAGGGCCATCCAAAGCGAAATAGAGAGAAGAAGAGCATCCAAGAGAATCCCAAAGCTTCCTCTCCATCCGTGTGCTGCCTCAGTGATCCTCTACCTCGTGCCAAATCAGAAGAGGGTCAAGTAAAGAAGAAGCCGAGCTCCTCCATCTTCAAAACTCGTTTGAGGGCTTCTCTTTACTCTATTTGTTTATATTGTTATATTTGCTTGCTTAAGAAGCTTTGATTTGTTTTTATTCTTTGTTTTAATATCTTGTAACTTGATTCAATCAAGGATTGAATCAAGGGGTTAAAGGTTTGTTGGTGAGCCAAAGGGAAAACCAACGGTGTAAGGTTTGTTGGTGAGCCAAAGGGAAAACCAACGGGGTTTAGGTTTGTTGGTGAGCCGAGGGTAAAACCAACGTGTAAGGGTTCGATTGTGATCCCGGGAAAACAATCGGGGGTGGTTCTAGTCGGTGAGCCTGGGAAAACCGACCGAGTTCGTTGTTATCTCGCAAAACAACAAGTTGGGTTGTGAGCTTGTAAAACAACCGGCTGTAATCTGTAGGATTATAGTGGAATTCCCAAGAGGTCTTGGGGAGTGGATGTAGGTGCTGGGGTGCACCGAACCACTATATGTTTACTGTGTTTGTGATGCTTTTTGTCATTGTCTAACTTGCTTACTTAGATATATTGCTTGCTTAACTCGTATCTACGCATCCCTTAGTTGCAAGCATACTCAATTTACTTAATCAAGTCCCATTTAATAAATCATACTGTTGCTAAGTTTAAATTCCACTGTGCATCTATATAACTTAGCATAGTTAATCAAAAAGTCTTAGAAGTAGTTTAAAAGTTTTAAAAGACCCAATTCACCCCCCCCTCTTGGGTTGTATCTACTGGGCAACAAGTGGTATCAGAGCAGGTGCTCAAATATTATTTGTAGTCTTAACCGACTAGAGCCAAAGATCATGACAACTCAAATAGATAGTTTTCTAGGAGAAGGACAATCAATTGATACACCTCCACTGTTTAATGGTATAAACTACCCACATTGGAAAATACGCATGCGCATTTTCATTCAATCACAAAACTATTATCTATGGAAAATCATAATAAATGACCTTCACACACTCTCTCATATTAATGAGAAGGACTTAGCACAATTAAATGCTAATGCTATGAACATATTATATTGTGCTATTCAAGAAACAAAGTTTAATGAAATTTCTGCATGCTTATCTGCTAAGGAGATCTGGGATACTTTAGAAAATATTTATGATAAATCTCAGATTAGCTCTCATATGCTTCAATTATATACTAACAATGAGACTGCAGAAAAGGGTGATGAATCTCCCTCAGTCGAGTCGACTCCAAGAAGCTCAGAGTCGACTCCCAAGTTAGTCGAGTCGACTCCAATAAGGTCCGAGTCGACTCCGAGGCAAATCAGCTTCCTAAAGACAAAGAAGAAGAGGAAGCAAGAAGAAAGGAAGAAAGAGGTAAAGCGCAAGAAAGCCTTGACCAAGAGAAAGTCAGACAAGGAATTGAAAGTTAGGAGCAACAATGAACTACAAGAGGTAACTAACTTATGTCTTATGGTACAAGAAGATAAAGTAGAATCTGAATCTAATCTTACACCAAATGACTTTCATGAAAAATATTCTTATGATGAACTTTTAAATGCTTTTCATGATTTGTATAGTGAATGTAGAAAATTAGCTAGGAAAAATAAAAATCTTAAAAAGCTAAATTTGGAAATTTCAAAAGAAAGAAATTCTATTACTGAAATACAAGACAAACTAAATTCTGAAAATAAAAGTTTAAGGTCATTTTCAGAAGAATTGATTCAGAAAAATCATAGCTTAATTAAAGAAAATCAAAACTTAAGTAAAGAAATTAATCAATTAAAATCTTTTATTAACAAATTCACCGTAAGTTCAGAACGATTAAAAATGATATTTGAAAGCCAATATGTTGCTTGTGATAAATCAAAACTTGGCTTGATTCCTTTACTTAACAATAAATCTCTAGAGAAAAAGGTTATCAATTCATCAAGCAAACCATTAAATAAGATAAGTTATTTCAAAAATGAAAAGGATGGGAATAACAACTTTACCTATCGTTCTAGTATAATTAAATCAAATGGTAAAGTTATTACTATTAAACAGATATGGGTTCCAAAAGGAACCATATGTCCTAACTCTCAAGGACTCAAGCAAGCTTGGGTACCCAAAATGAGAAAATGAGGATGTACACATAGGTGTACCAAGATACCCATGGAACAAAAGAAACTTAAAATATACTTATGAAAAGTTATTAACAAAAATCAGTAATCCTTGCATCTCATCATTATTTTTGCTTAGTATTTGATATGAATTGCTAATAGTGATCAATTTTGTGATATAGAAAATACTTTTGGAAATATGATCAAATCACTTCATAGTGTACTTTACTCACTATTGGATAAGTTGCAAAATGATTAATTTATTAAGAATAATTCTATGAATTCTCTATATGCTTGATTGAGAGTTTTTATCCATGGCATTATTGTTTATTGATCATAGATATGATAATGTGTACTTGGTATGTTTTTAAATATATGCACTATGAATACCAAGATTAAAGAAACCATCTTTAGCATACAAAATCAACTCATGCTAGTATATACTTAATCTCAAAAGACCTTGCCATTGGCTTAATTAAATTATCTTCTTAAAGGTCAAAGTTTTGCTATGCATGCTAACTAAGGAAACAACCAAAAATCATTTCTAAATCTAAAGATGTTGTTTCCATCTCTAAGTTTTCAAAAGCTTACATTGGATTTGTTCTTGGAAAATAAACTTGAAAATATTTTCTGTATTTGCTGAATCTTGTAAAAGTGTTTCAAATGATAAAGGTTTCCTAACTGTGAAGATAAAGAGTATCATGGCACAGTGTTGAAAACCAAAATCCTGATAAAGTTTATGCAGAAATTAACTATTTCAGCACCAAGGACATCTTAAGTAAAATAGGGGTAATAGAATTCTTGAAGAAATGAAAAAGACAACTGTGTATGATAGTCATCTACTTAAATGATTTTTAAAAAGCTATCATCACTGCTTGTCATACATATGATTTCTATTAGATCTATTTTTGATGAAAACTCCTTTTGATCTTCTGAAAAATGGAAAATGAACCATTGCATATCTTTCATATTTTTCAGTCGTACATGTTATGCTTGATATGTTCTTATGAAAAATAATGCCAAATCTGATAGAGATATGTCTATCCTTGGATATCATTCATCAAGCAATGTATATAGAATATTCAATGAAAAGATTTTAGTTGCAAAAATATCAAGTCGTCTTATTCTCTATGAGACTAATGATTTACTGTCAAGATACTAAGATCAAATTATATATGGTTAATCTTTTACATATAACAATCTGAAAACTTGTTAATAATTATAACAAAATTGAGTTTTTCAGAAATGCACTTAATGAAGAAAAATTGATAACTACTAAAAGACTGAATCAAGAAAAGATGAAATAGATCTTGATTCTTGCATGATTAAAAGTAAAGATCACCACTATCATTTGCTTGACTCATGAGCTTTATATTCTGTCAAATGAATGTGTAGAATTCACTCCTATGTGGTTATTTCATTAAAAAGTAGATCTATGTTAAATAACCACCATATTTAAAAATTACACATTACATATATGATAAAGCAATATGTGATTTAAAACAAGCATCAAAAGCTTGATATATAAAAGCTTAGGTAACCTTGTTGATAGAAAGTAATAGTGATAAATCTATGCATCAAAAAGAAGAATCTATGATATCTTGCTTGCTCATAGCACACATTGATGACATCATTTTTGGTTCTACTAATGAAGAGTTATATTGCAAAGTGAGTTTGAAATATGATGAATGAATTAACATCTTCTCTCAAACTCCAAATTAAGACAAACAAGAAAGGGGATCTTCATTGACCAACGTTAGTCCATAAGAAAACTCTTATAGAAGATTGGCGTGAAGAAGGTATATCTATGACCCCATCTTGTAGAAATTGTAAAGGATGAGCAAAGTAGATCTATTGTTTAAAGCTGTATTGAAGCATGATAGAATAATTATTTTATCATACAGCTAGTAGACCAGATTGTATGCTCATTATGTGACCTTGTGCAAGACTTCAATCTAACTTTAATTAATCATATTTTATTGATAACAAATACGTCATAATCTGAATTTTGATAGAAACAAACGTTTAAGATAAGTTGATTAAAACTTAGTTAACACATCTTATTGATAATTATCTTAAGCAAATAGAATCTAAACTAAATTGATTTGACCTTGATAAATCTGTCTATTGCCTCACATGCTTGTCCTTGAACTATCTTGGTTAATGAATCTATCTCTTTAGTTCAAGTGATATGTGCTTGCTTATATTTAGGCAATCTCTTGAATAAAGTGACTCAACATGCAACTATTGTCATATCTTATATTGAGTCATCTAGTTAAAAATATATATGTTGGATGAATGCTTTGTATCTTAAAGAAACTAATGACCTTCCTTCAAGAAAGAAAAATGAGAAATTTCAACTTGAAGGATATCTTCATGTAAGATACACTAAAGATTCACATGCAAACAAGAGAGAGGATCTTCTTCAGCCAAAAGTTCACACATAAGAAATCTAGTTTGGCTTGAAGAACATATAATGAATAGGTAATTTAGATACCTTTCTCACAAATTAGTTGAGCAAAGTCAGTAACTTAAACCTTATTATGGCATGATTAAATTCTTTAATTATTAATTTTTGATATCATGTCTATATGTGTAGTGACTGACTTATACTTTTAGAAATTATTTCATGGTTTGCCCAAACTAAAATATATCTTTGCCTATATCATAACCATGAAATACACAAGTATATGCTTAAAATTTTGATGTAAAATAACTTGTGAGAAGTTATGAATCCTTGAGCACAATGAAAATGTTGTTTGCATAATATACATCTATATGATACATAAGATTATCTCTTTATTCTACTCTTTCATGTAAATTACTTGAGAATGACAAAAAGAGAGAGAGATAAAGAAAAGAAAATGGACATTGTTCAAGAGATGAAAAATCTGAGTAAAGGCAAGTACTTCAATCTTAAGGAAAAGCAAAACAAGCATAATATATTCGGCACATTTGGAAGGGATAAAATCTATAATTAATTACACTCAAACAGGGAGAGTTTGGAGTGAATATTTTAACCCTTCTATATTGCTCATCATAGGGATGGTGCCAATGGGGAGGCTAGTGGTAGTACCCGGCACTATTTGACCCAACTATTCGGTGTAGGGCATATTAGGGACGGCACAAGAGGGAGGCTAGTGGTAGTACCTCGTGCCCCTTCCCAACTCCACCGGATAGGGAGCAAATAGAATATAAAGCATAAGAAAGTTAAAAATGAAAGATAAAGTAAATGAAAATATATAAAAAGAATCAAGTCTAATTATTAGTCACTTGGAAACACACCATAAGGATGAAGTCAATGCAAGATGATATTTAAATAGGGGGAGTGTATTTGAAAAGAATTGACTTTGATCCTTGACATGCTTGTTATTATTATTTTAATGCATGACTTAACACTTAATATATTTTGCATATAGTATGATGTCTTGATTTATGGGTTCTCAATATTTTGTAATGTTTCATACTTGGACAATTTGATTGAATGCATGAATTGCTACATAACATCTTTTGTTTAGTTTTATTGAAAAGAAATTTCAGATTTGTCATTCACAATCATTGTTAAAATCTGAAAGCTAAATAAAATTGTAGAAAGGAGAAGAGAAGAATATCTCTATTTAGGGAAAATAAATTAATTTTGATCTATCTTTCTACTCGCCTAACTTTGATACATAATGTCCTAATACTTGTTAAAATATCCTTTATTTTGTATCGAAACTCAAAATTAAACACAAAGATTCTGAAAGTGCTTTAATGGTATTGAAATATGTATTTTTCAATCATAATAATTTAAGATGAGCCACAATGTGAAAGATACATATCTCAAATTATGACTTAAAAGGGCTCTATTGAAAATCTTTATGAAATTCAGAATTTGATTTTGTATAAAAGCTTAAACTCCATATGATTACTAAATAAAATGTTAATGTAAGAAAAACAGAATTTATTTTGATTGCTCCGATACGCATCCGAAACATATCATTTCTTATCTTCAAAGTATACTAATTTTGATCCAAATGATGTGTTTTTCGATGATCTTGATTGCAAACAAAAATTTCTAAATATATGATTTTATTTTGATATTAAAAGGATTTATTGTGTCTCATGTATACATTGCTGAAAAAATATGATTAAGAAATTGAGTTCTATAAATATATATACCTCAATGATCATCTATATGTTTTTCTCCCCTACATTATTAAAAAACTTCCATCAATAGAGTGAATGATCTTAAAACTAGAAATATTTCAGCTCACTCAAATGATTCTAAAAGAAAGAAAATGTAAATGCGGTTGAAAGAAACTAAGCTTCAAATGAATTACTTTTGATTAATATTTCCATACATTTTCTCTAAGATTAGGAGAAAGCATACTTGTTCTTAAAAGATTAAAAAGAGTGATTACTATAAATTGTGAATATTTCTAGATCACTCTACGTTCTTGATATCATAAAGTTTCAGCTCTATTCACGTTTATCATTAAAATCTGAAATTCGACAAAAGAAAAGAAAGATTAAAGAAGAATGCATCTTTTAAGGGGGAGCTTTAGATATTCAGTATCTTATCCTAAAGTCACTTCAATTTGATGCATACCTTGCACTTTATGGATTGATTTTGATGAACCTCCTTATATTGCAAGACATGCTTTAATTACCTTGAGATGAGTTCTATAAAGGTTGTCTTATCTCAAACCTTGAGTCTTGTGAAAATAAGCTGAAACTTATAGAAAATATATTTTTGAGATTGACGATTTTATTGAACATTATCTTCAAATTTTAAAACTCTTAGATGGAATGATCAATTGAGGGGGAGAAAGAAAATTTCAGAAGGAGAGGTCTGATGGAACTTAATTGCATAAATTTATAAAGGAGAGAGAAAGAATACTAAATGAAAAGTGATCCTAATACTCTCCAATATGTATCATCTGAAATTTAAATCTGAAAACCTTTATGATACACCTTGAGGCGTGTTATTTGGTTAGTATATCTTATGCATAAATCATGAACCAAATTGCAAGTTGATCTTAAGAGCCTTTAACTTAATGACAAAGGGGGAGAATAACGTGTTGAATGGTCTTGAGTATCTCTTAGAAAATTTATTTTGAAATTTACTAATAAGTCCTAATTAGCTTGCTCTTTAGAACGTCAATTCTGTGCCAATTCATATTTTTATATATGTATCAAATTGTGCTTATTTTCTAAAGAAATAAAAGAACTTTGAAGACATTAAAAATTAATGATCCAACATGATGATATGTCTCTCAAATATATAAGTTTTGATCTTTTACTCTGAAAATTAACTAAAATTGCTCTCATGTTTGATAAAATACTTAATAGATTGGGCAAAAGATCTTAAATGAACAAGCTTTCATACTTATTATTGAAGAGAGGTTAGATTTCCACTCGTGTTTTCTTTGAATATCATTTGTAGTACTTCTTGGATTAACCTAAGGAAGATTCCACCTACACTTGAATAGAAAACTATCTGTGGTATCAAATTAGAAAACTTCTTGAAATCACATTTAATGTGTTCTGTTCTGAAATTATCTTAATTGGCTCTGATCTGTGCTCATTAATCTGATTCCAATATTATTGCCTTGAGTTATATGATTCATATCCTTGCAATAATTTAACATTCAAATCAGAGTACAATAAGGAAAAGAAATATATGAGTATTCTGATCTTTGTGCTTAATGTTTCCCTATCTTTTTGATGTTGTCAAAAAGGGGGAGAAATATCTAAGTATATGCTCATAATGCTTTATGTTTTGAATTGAATACAAATCAGCTGGAATTGACATATATTGATTATCTTAAGTTGATTAAATCTAAAGCATTATCATGAAGTATGTTTTTCTAAATATATATGTTTTCTACTTCATGCAACTTAGCTATGTATTACTTCTAGAAAACAATATCTTTTATATTGCATATACTCCAAGTTTTGTCATCATCAAAAAGGGGAGATTGATGACCCAAAGATTGATTCATAGATTGATTTTGATGATCACAAAACCTTGAAGTATGGATACTAATGTTTATGTTGCAAGGAGAAAGATATTTATTTTGCAAGGAACATAGCAAGTTGGAAGAACACAAGAAGGCCTCCAAAAGCTCTCAAGAAAAGTTAGAAGAAAGCTACAATTCATTGGCCCAAGTTTAAAGTTCAAAAGGTTCAAATTGGAGGAGTAAAATCAAAGGAAAAATTCGAAAGAATAGTCTTCGAGTCGACTCCTGAGGAATTCGAGTCGACTCCAATGTTTACCGAGTCGACTCCGGGGAAGTATGAGTCGACTCCTAGGAGTCACAGACAGAAAAGTCAGAGAGCAGTTTTCGGGTCTGAGATTCGAGTCGACTCCAGTGGAACGCGAGTCGACTCCGATGGTTGGTAGGTCGACTCCAAGAAAGCAAGAGTCGACTCTCAGCGGAACACAAGGAAAAAGTCAGAGAGCATTTTTGGGACTCTGAGATTCGAGTCGACTCCCGCATTGCACGAGTCGACTCCGAGACTCCGCGACCATCAACAGACAGAAAACCAAGTTACTGCCTCTGAGATTCGAGTCGACTCCCAGACAGTTCGAGTCGACTCCAAGGCAGCGCGACCCCAAAAATGCAGAGGATCAGTTTTCGGGCTCTGAGAGCCGAGTCGACTCCAAGAGAATCCGAGTCGACTCGAGGAAGAAAATCAGAAAGTATGTCCTCTGGATTCATGGGATGAGCCGACTCCGAAGATGCCAAGTCAGCTCCAGATGTTGGCGAGTCGACTCCGGGTTAAGTCGAGTCGACTCCCAGTCAAGGCATGCACTTTAATTCAAATTTGGAACAGTAGCCGAGTCGTCTCCAGTAAAGCACGAGCCGACTCCTGCAACAGGCGAGTCGACTCCTGATCGCGCGAGTCGACTCCGATCCCAACGGTAACATTGTCAGGAAATGCAGACTGTGTCCAACGGCTCTTTTTCTTGTCTCTAACGGCTATATTCTTGTTTCCACGCCATCTAAAGCTATAAAAACAAGAAGAGAGCTAGGGGAGAAGGCATGGAAGTGGGAGAGATCATCTAGGAAAGAGATCTCAAAGAGATTACAAAGGAAATCTCCCATAAGCACAAAAGGGCCATCCAAAGCGAAATAGAGAGAAGAAGAGCATCCAAGAGAATCCCAAAGCTTCCTCTCCATCCGTGTGCTGCCTCAGTGATCCTCTACCTCGTGCCAAATCAGAAGAGGGTCAAGTAAAGAAGAAGCCGAGCTCCTCCATCTTCAAAACTCGTTTGAGGGCTTCTCTTTACTCTATTTGTTTATATTGTTATATTTGCTTGCTTAAGAAGCTTTGATTTGTTTTTATTCTTTGTTTTAATATCTTGTAACTTGATTCAATCAAGGGATTGAATCAAGGGGTTAAAGGTTTGTTGGTGAGCCAAAGGGAAAACCAACGGTGTAAGGTTTGTTGGTGAGCCAAAGGGAAAACCAACGGGGTTTAGGTTTGTTGGTGAGCCGAGGGTAAAACCAACGTGTAAGGGTTCGATTGTGATCCCGGGAAAACAATCGGGGGTGGTTCTAGTCGGTGAGCCTGGGAAAACCGACCGAGTTCGTTGTTATCTCGCAAAACAACAAGTTGGGTTGTGAGCTTGTAAAACAACCGGCTGTAATCTGTAGGATTATAGTGGAATTCCCAAGAGGTCTTGGGGAGTGGATGTAGGTGCTGGGGTGCACCGAACCACTATATGTTTACTGTGTTTGTGATGCTTTTTGTCATTGTCTAACTTGCTTACTTAGATATATTGCTTGCTTAACTCGTATCTACGCATCCCTTAGTTGCAAGCATACTCAATTTACTTAATCAAGTCCCATTTAATAAATCATACTGTTGCTAAGTTTAAATTCCACTGTGCATCTATATAACTTAGCATAGTTAATCAAAAGTCTTAGAAGTAGTTTAAAAGTTTTAAAAGACCCAATTCACCCCCCCCTCTTGGTTGTATCTACTGGGCAACAGAAGGTTTGTCACCTTTCATGTTCTTCAGGCTCTCGAGGTATGAAGGACAGTTCCTCTTCCAGTGGCCGTCGACATTGCAGTGGAAATATTTTCCTTTGTCATTGGCCTTTTTCTTTTGAACTTCCTTCTTTGACTTCTTGTCTTTCTTTTGCTTCTTCACAGGCTTCTTTTTCTTACAAGTAGACTTTCTCTTGGAACCAGAAGTCAACTCAGCAGCAAGGACATTGCCCTTGAACCTTTCAAGGCTCCCTCAGCAGTTACCAACATATTTATCAGTTCAGTCTTAGTGCATTCAATCTTATTCATGTGGTAGTTTACTATAAACTGACCAAATGAATCAGGAAGGGATTGAAGGATCAGATCAACTTGCAATTCCTTGTGCATGTTCATCCCGAGCTTCTCAAGCTCCTCAAGGTCCTTGATCATAGTCAGACCGTGATCATGGATGGACTGCCCTTCGCGCATCTTTGTCTTGAAGAGCCTCTTGGACACTTCAAAACGAGCTGTGCGACTCTGCTCACCATACAACTCTTGCAGGTGTGCTAGTATGTCCCTAGCAGTCTTGAGATTCTCATGCTGGCATTGGAGTTCATTAGACATGGATGCCATCATATAGCACTTGACTCTAATGTCATCATCCAGCCATTTTTGATGCATCTGTCACTGAACATCAGTAGGACGTGCTGGTAGTGTGGGGATATCTGAATCGAGTATGTAGCCTATTTTCTCACAGCTCAAAACAATTTTGAGATTTCTAAGCCAGTCCTTATAATTGGTTCCGGTCAATCGGTTGGTCTCAAGAATACGGGTCAAAGGGTTTGAGGCTGATATTATGATCTGCAGAGAGTAAAGATTCTAGTTAGACTTTTGTACTTGATCCTAATCTGTTCTAAGGTCTTTTAGAACAAATGTAACTCCCACTATTTTTTCGAATTCCTCACGCTCCCCTGGTAGGAAAACGGAAATCCTACACGACTAGAGTTTCTAGTGGGTACTGCGGTTCCACCGATTTACATGCCACCTCACCTAACAGTTATTGATGACACATAGATTGATGAATGTACAACTCTTGTACAATGCTTCTCAAGCATGTTGCAGTGCTTCTTGGTCTCTAAGCCATGAAGACCTCACCTAACAGTTATTGGTCCCATTTCTTAGTTAAGTCAGACCCACCGTATAACCGTAGGAATAAAGTCGTCATTGGGTCCTCACCTAACAGTTATTGGTGCCCAACCCCACCTTTACCCTACAACATCTCATGTCTATAGAGAGGTCCAGCCCCCGATGCAACTTGCCCACTGTGTCCAGCCGAGACAAATCAACATCAGAAAGACCTTAGCGGCTCTACTACAGTGGAAGACCTATTGACTTAATATTGGTTAATCAGGTCTTAGTGTTTGCAACTTGAGCTCTTCATAAGAGGTAATCGAACAATTGGCCAGTAAGCAGGTGGGAGGCTCCCCTTACTCAGAGAGTAAGGTCCTAATTAAGTAACCACCTTTCATGCTTTTCTAGACACCAATTAGATCAATTAATCTAATATGACTTGCTCATGTCGGTTCACTCTCGACTTGATTGAGGAGGTTTAATTTAGGTCTCAATTGGGTTTGCTACATCACATGTAAACCTATCTACCCGACTCACATTCACATCACATGCAAACGGCACATTGCAGGCTGTTATAATCGCAGCAATAATTAAAGCTAAACTTTAAATAGGTGATGATCATGGATTCTAATTAGGTCATATTACAAGCACATGCACGTCAATCGATCAACTGATCTTCAACTCTTGAATTGGTTCCAAGCCTCCTTGACTCGATCCTTGACCAACTCTTGATCCAATCGCCATCAACCGCTTAGAGCCCTGTTCATCTCATGCATCATCTTCGACTTGATCGTTGACGTACATCACATCACAGAAAATACAACCAGATATAAAATAAAAATAAAAATAAATTACATCCCCTTTTAGGAGGCACGCAGGCCTCTCAAAACATCAAATAAGATGCATGCAAGCATCTGTAAAATTACATGACATTGCAGATCACATCGCAGGTCTTTACATTTAATACCAAAAGGGTTTGAATCCTATGATCATCACCATATGCAACAATTATAATTTTCAGATCTGATAATTAATTAATTATCTCATGACATAGGTTGCTGATCATGCTAATCATGATTCTAAACTTTGTAATCACATTAACAATGCTATTAGAATCATCTTTTATCATATAAAAATCAGCATGTAAAATCAGCACCATAGAAAAATTCTGCATGCAGAAAATTTTCAGCATGCATGATCATTCAATTTTCAGATCTAATAAGCCTACTTATAATTAATTCTTACCTTAAACTATGAAGCCTAGGCTCTGATACCACTGTTGGGAACCCGCCTATGCCGCTGATATTTCAAAACAAAATCAGATTGCAGCGGAATCGGCATAAGCGGGATCGACGTTCATCGCATGAACGCTGTTTCTAGACCATTCGTAGTTAGATAAGGATTAATACTTTTAAAAACTTTAGGGAGATCAAATCTTCACCTTGTGCGGGTAGATGATCACCGCAAACTGAAGCTCGTGGTTTTAGGTTGAGGGTTCGTTTGAAGCCGTTCAAACATCCGGCCTCTACGGGTATCCACACGAAGCAGAGGACCTGATCAAAGATCTCTTGTCTTCTCGGGGTGCTAGCTCCCTTGCAAAGACTTCTTTTGATGGCTGATCTCCTCTCTTTCTTTCAACTCTTGAATATGCTTGAGAGGAGGAAGAAGAAGGATGAAGAAGAGATGAAGAAGAATCCCCACGCAGCCTTCTTTTCTTCCTTGCGTTGGATGAAGGAAGGGAAGGGGAGGAGGCGCCACACTTGGATCTTCTTCTTCCCTTGCTTGCGGCTGAAAAACAAGGAGAGGGAGAGGGTGGCCACGGCACAAGAGGGAGAGGAGAAATCCTTGTAGGGCGCCGGCTTCATAAGCCTTTTTATAGCCATCTAGGGTTCCTACTAAGTAGGAGCCCTAGACAACTTTCCAAAGAGGGGGCGCCGGCCCCCTCTCTTGTGCCGCACCATTGATCAAAGGGGGAGGGGCTTGCGCCCCTCCCTCTTGGTAAACCCTAGTCCACCTCAATTAGGGTTTGCATTGCCCTAATGTGGTCAAGCCCTAATCCAATTAGGCTTAGTCCAAGGGTGAACCAATTTGGATCCAATCTAGGTAAGTCCTAATCCAATTAGAACTTAAATCAATTTTGACTCAATTGAACTCTTCAATCCTAATCCAATTAGGAGTCTTATTGATTCATTAGATTAATAATTAATTGTGACTTAAGAAACCCTAATCTATATTAGGACGTATTTAATTTTAGTCCTAATCCAATTAGGATTCTTACTTGAATCCGAAGTCCTAATCCAATTAGGACTTCTAGGAATCCTATCAAGTAGGAATTCACATTGAATTCAAATTCTATTCTAAGTAGGATTGTGGAATCCTAATCCAAGTAGAAATCCCAGTCCTACTCCAACTAGGATTTCCAGTCCTAATCCAATTCGGACTCTAGGAATCCTACTCGAAGTAGACTCTTGTTTCAAGTCCAATTAATTAATTCCCTTTGTTCCTTCTTCAACTGAATATCAATCGAATGATTACTTGTGATTCCTAAGCACATTTCAACCATCGGATGGTCAATACTTCTAGTGTGGTGACCCCATAGGTTCTACTCTGACTGGTAGTGAGATATATGTGATCTCTATCACAATATCATTGAAGACTCCTTTCAATGGGTTGGAACGATTCCAACTCTACTCATTAGGGTTTATCGTTCATCGAGACAATCCCTATGAGTCCCACTATCCACCAGTGACACCTAGCAGCATGTAGTGGCTACCCAGCAGAATAGAATGGTGAACCTCTAGGTGCAGTTAATATGTGATACAGTCCTACTATCGTGGATCCCTACAGGATGGAGGTCATGGACAACTCGTCAAACCCCATCGTCTGTCATATGTGAAGATTCATTCGACTTAAGTTCGAGAGTGGAAAACTCTTTCTCACTATGCATACTGCCCCGGCGAGGTCTTACGAACTCAGTCTTATAAATCACATAGGATCTCTCCTTATCTATCAGGTCGATAGATTCTTATAGGTGCATACCCCACTCCTACAGTGAACTTACTGCAGCAATCTACACTGCATGGACCCATATGCTAGAGACCATGTATGTGTGCAGTCAAACTACAATAACTCACTGTGATGCCGAAGCACCGCAGGTCAAAGGACCAGTCACACTACTGCAACATCAAGCAAGTCACTGACGAGTGGATAGAATCCAAGTGACTTCTTGTATTGGTCACGCTCAGTACCCTTGTTCTTAACAAACACCTGCACTATTACTTCAGTGTCGCACACTGTGGACTCGAGTCTCGTCCATCCTTAAGAAAAGTAATCTATGCACTGATCTCATCGGATTGATCACCGTCCTCGTGATGATCCATCGATCAGGAGCATTTAGAAATTAATCACCAATGATGCATGGCTCAAATTCTTAACTCTTAAGAATATGCATCATCATCTTATTAATTCTTGGACGATTCATAGACACATAAACAATATGAATGAAAAGATGCCTTTTATTTATTCAATAATAAAAGTCAAATACAAATTATGTCCCAGAATTAATAATGTGTCAGCCAAAAATTGGCTTCTAGGGCATACATCTAACAATCTCCCACTTGCACTAAAGCCAATCAGTATATATCTTAGTCCCATCTTCTCAAGGTGGCTTCAGTCTTTTGCTGACTTAGCTGTTTAGTGAATGGGTCTGCCACGTTGTCCGCGGAGTCTACTCTCTGCACCTCGACATACTTCTTCTCAACATAGTCGCGTATGAGGTGGAAGCGCCGCTCTATATGCTTGGACTTCTGATGAGACCTTGGCTCCTTAGCAAGAGCTATGGCGCCATTATTATCGCAGTAGAGTGTTATGGCATCTGATGACATTACATCCAATTCCGCAATAATTTCTTGAACCAGAAGCCTTCCTTAGCAGCTTCAGAGGCAGCGATGTATTCAGCTTCCATAGTAGAATCAGCAATGATCGGTTGTTTAGAACTCTTCCAATTTACCGTACCACCATTACACAAGAACACATATCCAGATGTCGACTTCTATCATCGACGTCATCATGAAGTCTGAATCTGTGTACCCTTCTACCTTTAACTCTGATGATCCTCCAAAGACCAAGAATAAATCTTTAGTTCTTCTTAAGTACTTAAGAATATTCTTCACAGCTGTCCAGTGTTCTTCACCTGGATTTGACTGATATCTGCTTGTGACACTCACACTAGGCTATATCAGGTCGTGTCATAGCATGGCATACATGAGGCTCCTATTGCCGGTGCATAGGGATCTTGCTCATGCATTGAATCTCTTCAGATGTGTTGGGGCACATCTTCTTGGAGAGATGAATTCCATGCCTAAGGGGTAGAGACCCCTTTTGGAGTTTTCCATGCTGAACCTTTTCAGCACTTCCTCTATATACATTTTCTGTGATAGGCCAAGCACCTTTTAGATCTATCTCTATAGACCTTTATTCCCAAAATATAGGATGCTTCCCAAGGTCTTTCATGGAGAACTCTTTTTGACAACCAGACCTTGATGAGGTTAGCATGGGAATATCATTCCCTATCAGGAGGATGTCGTCCACGTACAGTACGAGAAATACGACAGCACTCCCACTAACCTTTTGTAAACACACGGTTCCTCCTCGTTTTTGATGAAATCAAACGTTTGATTGCGTCATCGAAACGAGTATTCCAACTCCGAGATGCTTGCTTTAGTCCATAGATGGACCTTTGCAGCTTGCAGACCTTGTGATCTCCATCACTGGAAGTGAAACCCAAAGGCTGTTCCATAGATATCTTCATCAAGATGTCATTTAGGAAAGCAGTTTTCACATCCATTGCTAGATTTCATAATCATGAAATGCTGCAATGGCAAGCAATGTTCGGGATGGATTTCAGCATGGCTACAAGTGAAAGGTCTCCTGATAGTCAATGCCTTCGCGTTGACTATACCCTTTCCCACAAGCCTTGCCTTATAGGTCTCTACCTCTCCATCCGATCTTGATAGATTAGGTGTGATCCTATGCGATTTATAAGATTAAGTTCAAAAGACCTTGGCTAGGGCAGTTTTGGAAAAAGAGTTTTCCAATCTCGAACTTGAGTCAAATAAATCTGACATAAGACAGACGATGGGGTTTGACGAGTTATATATAAACTCCGTCATGTTGGGATCTACGATAGAGGTACTGTATCATACGCTAACTGCACCTAGAGGTTCATCCCTTCCGTTCTGCTGGGTTGTTACTATATGCTGCTAGGTGTCACTAGTGGATTGTGAGACTCAAAGGCATTCACTTGGTGATCAGTGAACCCTAAGAGTAGAGTTAAATGGTTTCATTCGATGATATTATGATGGAGATCATAATATATCTCACTACCAGTCAGAATAGAACCTATGAGGTCACACACATTAGAGGTTTTGATCGTTCCGATGGTTGGATTGCGATTTAGATTCGCAATTAAAATTGATTGTCAATTTGATTGACAATTGGTTTAACCCGCAGTTAGTGAGTTAAAGAAGAAGGATTTGCAATTGGATTGCAATTTAATTGATTTAATTGGACCTAATTAGGCTTAACCTTATTGGATAAGGATGGAAAGGCCTAATTAATTAGAACTCCTTATAAGATAAAGAACTTGATTCATGAAGTCCAATTCAAGTTCTAATTGGATTAGGATTCATATAAATCAATTTGGAGGACACATTGGGTTCTAATTAGATTAGAATTCAATTGGCCAAGTGGGACCATGTAATTCCTAATTAGATTAGAAAATAAATGCATGAAAAACTAGGAAGGGATCTTCCTTCATGTCGTGTGGAACAAAGAAGGAAAGAAGGAGGGGAGTCTGCCCCTCCTCCTTCTCACACGCATGAAGAAAGAAGGGGCATCCGCCCCTCCTTTCCTAGTTTGATCCCATGCCACATGGAGGGCCGAATGCTCCTCTTCCACTTTCACGCGGATTGCCACATGGCACGAGCACATCCCTTGGATTCTCTCCAATCACTTTTAAGTAAGGGTTGTGATAGAATTAAGTAAGGTGTGTTGCTGATTTTGGAGGGATTAATCAAGGATTGATTGATTGATGAAATTATTCCTTGTTTGTGTAGCCATGAGGTGCCTATTTAAAGGGACTAGGCGTGATGCATAAGTGAATTGGAGCCTTCAATCAGCTGCCACCCTCTCCCTCCTTCCCTTTGGCGTGAGCAAGAGAGAAAGAAGAAGAGCCGTCGTCTTCTTCTTCCTTCCCTTCAACGTTCGTCGTCTTCCTTCTTCTTTCTCTCAAAGTAATCAAGGAGTTGATTAAAGAGAGAAGAATTCAGCCATCAATAGTGATCTCTGCAAGGGAGCTAGCACCCCGATGAGATCTTGGAGCGATCTGTACCTCGTGTGGATACCTGTAGAGGCCAGACGCTTGTGCGGCTTCAAGAGAACCAGAAATCCTACGATCATCAGATAGCGGTGAAGTTCTACCAGCTCAAAGGTAAAAATTAGATCTTTATAAATTCTATACAATTAGGAATTATAGTAGATCTGAAATTAATCATGTCTTTTAATTTTAATCTTTCTTTTAGATTTCATAAAACTGAGTTAGAGAACCCTAGAAAATTTTTGAAATCTACGTTCCCAAGAACGTTCATGAGATGAACGCCCCCGCACATGTCTTTCCGCTGCGATCGTCGCAACGCGTGTGGGGTCATCCAACACCCACTAGAAACCCTAATCGTGTAGGATTTCCATTTTCCTACCAGGAGAGTGTGAGAAATTCGAGAAAATAGTGGGAGGTACATTTGTTCTAAAAGATTTTAGAATAAATTAGGATCAAGTACAAAATTCTAACTAGAATCTTTATTCTCTGAGGATTATAATGTCAGCTTCTAGACTTTTAACTCATATCCTATAGAACAACCGTTTGACCAAACCCAATTATAAAAACTGGTTCAGCAAATTTCAAAAATAGTTTTGAATTGTGAGAAATTAGGGTATGTGCTAGACCATGGAATTCCCGTATTACCAATCTATCCGATCACTGATCAGCGTGAGACGCATGCTAAGTGGACGAACGATGACAATAAAGTTAGGTGTTATATAATGGCATCCATGTCCAATAAATTATAATGCCAGCATGAGAACATGAATATTGCCAAGGACACATTAAATCACCTGCAAGAGTTGTATGGTGATTAGAGTCACGCAGCTTTGTTTGAAGTATCCAAGAGGCTCTTCAAGGCCAAGATGCGCGATGGGTAGTCTGTCCATGATCATGGTTTGACCATGATAAAGGGATTAGAGAAGCTTGAGAAGCTCGGCATGACCATGCACAAGAAATTGCAAACGAATTTGATCCCACAATCCCTTTTAGCTTCATATGAACAGTTTATAGTAAATTACCATATGAACAAGATTGTATGCACCAAAACAGAATTGTTAATAAATTGGTAACTACCTTAGGAACCTTGAAGAGTTCAAGGGGCATCGTTCTCGCTGTCGAGTTGGTTTCTACTTCCAAGAGAGAGTCTATTTGGAAGAAGAAGAAGCCTGCGAAGAAGCAGAAGACCGAAAAAATGCCATGTAAGGATCAAAGTAAGGATCCCAATACCTACAACGAGGCGATGTTAGACATCGATTTCGAGAAATGGCTGGAAGTAATGAAGTCAGAGTTGGACTCCATGCATTCCAACCAAGTCTGAACCTTAGTAGATTCACCAAGAAGGTATAGTACCTATTTGGTGTAAATCTACAAGAGAAAATTAAGTTCGGATGGCTAGGTAGAGACCTATAAGGCAAGGCTAATGGCAAAAGGTTATAGTCACTGCGAAGGCATTGAATATCAGGATACTTTTTCACCTGTAGCCATGCTGAAGTCCATTCGAATATTGCTTGATATTGCAGCATAATATGATTATAAGATATTGTGATGGTGATCACAAGGTCTGCAAACTGCAAAGGTCCTTCTATGGACTAAAGCAAGCATCTCGGAGTTGGAATACTCGTTTCAACGATATAATCAAATCGTTTGATTTCATCAAGAACGAAGAGAAACCATGTGTTTACAAGAAGGGTTAATAGGAGGGCTATTGTATTCCCTGTATTGTACATAGATGATATTCTTCCAATTGGAAATGGTGTTCCCATGCTAACTTAGGTCAAGGTTTGGTTGTCTAAGGATTTCTCCATAAAAGACTTTGGAAAAGCATCCTATATTTTGGGAATTAAGGTCTATAGAATAGATCTAAAAGGATGCTTGTCTTGTCACAGAATATTACATAGAGGGAGTGCTGAAGAGGTTTAGCATGGAAACCTCTAAAAGGGGATTATCACCTCTTAGGCATGGGATAAATCTCTCCAAGAAGATGTGCCCCAACATATCTGAAGAGATTCAGTGGATGAGCAAGATCCCTTATGCTTCGGCTATAGGGAGCCTCATGTATGCCATGCTATGTACGTGATATGATATAGTATATGCTGTGAGTGTCACGAGCATATATCAGTCAAATCCAGGCAAGAAGCACTGGATAGCTATGAAGAACAGTCTTAAGTACTTGAGAAGACTAAGGACATATTCTTGGTTTTTGGGAGAAGATAACAGTTGAAGATAGAAGGATGCACACATATTGATGATAGAAAGTCTACATTAGAATATGTGCAATGGTGGTTCAGTAAATTGGAAGAGTTCCAAACAACTGATCATTGTAGATTCTACCTTAGAAGGTGAATGTTAAGCCGTCTCTAAGGGTGCAGTGAAAATCTTTTGGTTTAAAAGTTCATTGCAGAATTAGGTGTAATGTCATCAGATGCTATAACACTCTTCTGCAATAACAAAGACACCATAGCACTAGCTAAGGAGCCAAAGGTCTCACCAGAAACCGAAGCACATAAAGCGGCGGTTTAACCTAATAAGTGCCTATCTCGAAAAGAAATAAGTAGAGGATCAAAGAGTAGACTCCACAGAAAATGTGGTGGACCCATTTACTAAGCAGATAAGTCAGCAGAAAACTGAAACGCATCTTGAGAAGATGGGGCTTAGGTTTATGGCTGATTGGCTTTAGTGCAAGTGGGAGATTGTTAGAAGTATGCCCTAGAAGCCAATTTGGCTAACGCATTATTTTATTCTGGAACATAAATTTGTACTTGACCTAATTAAGTTGGGCATTCTTTTCATTCATGTTCTTATGTGTCCATGAATCGTCCAAAAATTAATAAGATGATGACGCATATTCTCAAGAGTTGAGAATTTGAGGCATGTGTCATTGGTGATTAATTTCTGAATTGCTCCTGATCGATGGATCATCACGAGGACGGTGATTGATCCGCTGAGATTAGTGCACATATTGCTTTCTTTGATGGACGAGTATTGAGTCCACAGTGTAGGGACACTGGAGCAATTGTGCAAGTGCTTGTTAGAGAACAAGGGTACTGAGTGTGACCAAGACAAGAAGTCACTTGGATGTCTATCCACTCGTCAGTGACTTGCTTGATGTTGCAGTAGTGTGACTGGTCCTTTGACCTGTGGTGCTTCGGCTACTCATAGTGAGATTATTGTAGTTTGACTGCACATATACATGGTCTCTAGACATATGGGTCCATACAGTGTAGATTGGCTGCAGTAGGTTCACTGTAGAAGTAGGGTATGCACCTATATGGAATCTATCGACCTTGGTAGATAAGGAGAGATCCTATGTGATTTATCATACTGTGTTTGTAAGACCTTGGCTGGGGCAGTATGCATAGTGGAGAAAGAGTTTTCCACTCTCGAACTTAAGTCGAATAAATCTTGATATATGACAGACGATGGGATTTGACGAGTTGTTCATGACCTCCGTCCTGTAGGGATCCATGATAGTAGGACTGTATCACACGATAACTGCACCTAGAGGTTCATCATTCTATTCTGCTGGGTAGCCACTACATGCTGCTAGGTGTCACTGGTGGATTGTCGATGATCGATAAATCCTAATGAGTAGAGTTGTAATCGGTTCCGGACCAATTGAAAGAAGTTTTTTATGATATTGTAATAGAGATTACAATATATCTTTACTACCAGATCAGAATTGGAACCTATGAGGTCCACACAGCCACTAGAGGCAATTATTTGCCGATCCGATGGTTGAATCGTGATTAGGAATCACAAGTAATCAATTCGATTGATAATCAGTTGAAGAAGGAACAATGGAATTAATTAATTGGACTTAAACACAAATCCTACTTCGAGTAGGATTCCTAGAGTCCTAATTGGATTAGGACTGGAAATCCTATTTGGTGTAGGACTGGGATTCCTACTTGGAGTAGGATTCCTACAATCCTAATTAGATTAGGAGTTTTGAACTAAATTTGGATTCTACTTGGAGTAGGATTTCCAGAGTTCTAATCGGTCGGATTAGGACTTCGGATTCAAATTAGAGTCTAACTGGATTAGAACTAAAATTAAATAAGTCGTAATTAGATTAGGATTTCTTAAGTCTTTAATTAATTATTAATCTATGAATTTCAACAAGACTCCCTGGAATTGGATAGGGATTGAAGAGTTCAATTGAGGTCATATAATTGATTATGAGTTCCTAATTGGATAGGAACTTACCTAGATTTAGATCCAATTTGGTTAAACCTTGGGACTAAGCCCTAAATTATTAGGACTTAGCCATAAGAAAGACCACCTAATCCTCCTTAGAGAGGCACTAGGGTTAGCCAAGAGGGAGGCGGCGCATGGCCCCACCCTCTTTTTCTTTGCTTTGTGGCGGTCACAAAAAGAGGGGCCAGGGCGCCCCTCCTTGGAAGGTTGTCCAGGAGCTCCTCAAAGTTAGGAGCTTTCCACTCCCTTTAAAAAAGGGGTAAGGGAGTGGCAACACTAGGGTTATTCAAACGCCCTCTTCTCCCTTGTGTCGTGGCCCCCTTCCTCCCCTTGGTCTTCAGCCGGCAAAGCAAAGGGAAGAAAAGAGAGGGTGATTGGCGGCCCTCCTCCCTCCTTGTTTTTCTTCTTCCTAACGGCAAGGATAAACCAAAAGGGCTACAGTCACGGCTTTGGTTCCTTACTTCAAGATCCCTCCTTTCTTCTTCCTCCTCCCAAGCATAATCAAGGATTGATTCAAAGGAAGGAGATCAGCCATTAAAGTTGTTCTCTTGCAAGGGAGCTAGCTGATAAGTGCTAAATAATGCATAAATTAATATCTTATTCATAGCACTTATTATTATTTTAATTCACATATTTTGAATATTTAACTAAAAAAATTGTGTTACTTCATCATTGCATTTTAATAAATTAAGGTAATTAAGTGTTTTACTTATTTATTTACTGGTCAAAATTAATGTGTGCAGGTCGGTCGAACTAATTGGGATGATGTCTGAACTAATGTGTGCAGGTCACGTTTGCAGCTGAACCCATGTCCACGTCACCCTTTAAGTGCTTAGAGAATAAGCTTCCATGTCATCCCTTTCCTCCCCTGTTTTAAGCTTCAAAATAAAGTCCAGTTTTCCCAACGTCCCGAGTTTCATCTCGTGTCCGCATCCTTCTCCATCCGAAACTTCATCCTCATCCCCTGTGTCCAGCTAACAGAGCACTCCTCGTTTCTCCCTCTCCCGTTTGGAATTGACTCCATCTACGGATGAGTTTCACCTCTCCGAATCCCATGCATCCCGGACATCCCAAACCAAGATTCCCAGCTGAATCTATCCTTCTATATCCCACAGATCAGCCTTTCCTCCCAACTTCCGAATCCAACTCCTCCATCTTATCTTCCGGCTTAATCTACCAAACATCCCAGCGTCCGCGTTTGATTGAATTCCAAGTCCCAGATTTTACGAATCCTTTCCAACTCCCTTGTTCCACGACATTTATCCAGAACCGAACATCCCCTGTTCTCCGTCATCTCCTCCACGTTGACCTCCCAACTTCTCTCCCCTGATTTCTTCACCCGTTCAAATCAAGCCGAGTCCCAAGCTTCATATTGCGATCACTTCCTTCCGCATCCCTGCTCCGTTATTGATAAGTGCTAAATAATGCATAAATTAATATCTTATTTATAGGCACTTATCATTATTTTAATTCACATATTTTGTAAATTCAACCAAAAAAATGTATTACCTTCGTGATTGCATTTTAAATAAATTATCCAAGGTAATTCAAGTTTGATTTGATTATTTATTAATTAAGCTTAATGCATGCAGGTCGAGTCGAGCTCAATTAGATGGACACTACAGCATCCTCCAGAATCGACTCCAAGAACTCTCCTCCAAAACCCAGTGCTTTCCATTAATTTCCGTTTCTTCACAATTTCACCTACTTCTCTTCCCACACTTTTCAATCATTTATTTCTCAGATCTCAAAGTATATCATCTATTCATCTATAGTTGCACAGATCTCAGAGAATTCTAGTCATTGGCCTTTTCCCAGCCAAATAGGATTAATTCCCCTGTTTCAAACGGTTTCAATTCCCATCTTCCCAACCAAGCCAAATCAAATCCACGGATAAAATCCCAGCCGAATCTGGCACCTCCCAACGGCTCAGTATCCTCCAAGATCCTCCATCTTCATCCCATCATCCGCTTAACTCCCCAGTTTCACGCGTCAGCATCCCAACGTCCCATGTTCTTCTCCGAACCCCAGCATCGGGCATGTTATCTTCCTTCTCCGTGTTCTTCTCAGCGGAACCAATTCTAGAACTCATCCTTATCTCCTAGCTCTCCTCTGCTTCCGGATTCCTTCCCGTCCAGCCAACGGAAACATCCCCGAGCTCCAAGGATGAGCATTCAAGCCGTTCTAACTCCCCTGTTTTCCAGCCATGCCGAGCATCACGGAAGAAGCTCACGCGTGAATGATCCACATCGTCCGCAGTCCAAGGATTCCTCCAGTCGGATGAGCAATCCAAACTTCTTCCCCTCTGCGTGAAACAGCATGATACTATCACCTCCCAGATCCCCCAGCTCTCATCTCGTTCCCAGTTCATTCCCATCAACTTCAGTTCTTATCCACCGTTCACAGCCTCCTCTGCTTCCTTTCCATCCGCAAATATCCCACTACATCCATGTCACCAGCAACTCCAACGTCTTCCGGATCGTTCTCACATTCATTCCGTTTATAACTTGATCCCATGGGATCCCCTGTTCGAGTTCATCCCTGTTTTAGCTTCAAAACATAGCTATATCCCCAACCGAATCCATTCCTTCCCTGTTTCACACGTCTTCATCTCAATCAAATCCCCTGCATCCCAGAACAACCTCAAATCCCAGCATCCTTATCTCCTCCTGCATCCAATAGATTCATCTACGGATCTCAAGCTTTCCAGCTTCTCCTGGAATCCCACCTCCTTCCGTTCGTGAACGTTATCCCAACTGCATCATCCCGCATCCAACCGAATCCCCGACTTCAGCTTTCTCTAGAATCACCCTCTCCCACGTCCAAGTAATCCATGGCCAATTGGATGATCATCCCAAACAACTGCCTCCTAGATTTACTCTTCTGCGTTCATCCTCATCCACCGACTGCAACAAATCCATAGCGTCCCGTGTTTCTCGCCAGCAGGAAAATCAAGCTTCAGCAGCCACGGATAAACTCTAAAAACCCAACACATCCAGCTTCAGCCATTGATCCATCTTTATCTCAACTTGGAACAGGGGAGAGAGGGGGAGAAACGCAGCCTATAAAAGGCCTAGGTGTGAACCGAGAAGGCCATTCCTCCTTCCCCACCGGGGGGCATTCCCTCTTCCCCCACCGGGGGCTGCTCCCATCATCTCTCGGAGGCCAAATCCCACGGGAAGAAGAAGAAGTAAAGGGAGAGATAATAATTTGGGATATTCTGGGAATTACTTCCCACAAAAAAAAAAAGAGAGAAAAGAAATGAAATGATAAGAGGGGAGTCGCCGAAAGAAGAGAAGGAAGAAATGGGAGCCCGCTGCTGTGCCACTGCTGCTGTCGCCCACGACTTCATGGAAGGCTGATCTCCTCTCCAGGGCTGGATGTAGCCCTAACAAAGGGCCAAGGGTTTTTATATTTTAATTTCTATTATTGGAGTTGTATAAACCTTATTCTGCTTCTAATGAATATTTTATTTCATCTCATATTTAATTTCTGTGATTTTAAATATGAAGTTTATACAACTGCTCTTCATGATCATTGAAGTAAAAATAAGATAGTTCATGCTTAAGGAAGATGCGATGTGCTACCACCTTAGATTAGGGTAGACATTTCATGCTAAACTAAAGATGAATTATGCCTAAATTACCTGTGAAATTTTATTCGAATGTTTATTAGGCTTGTAGCCAATTTGCATGTTAATCCAAGAATAAATTAAAATATAAATAACCCTTGTTCCGATGTTAGTGGTGAATTCCTTGCCCTAGGTTCTCCCAAATTGATATCATTTTAATTGCATTTTTTTATTCAATTGCTTAGTTTAATAGTCTTCACAAATTCTCTTCCTTTCAAATATTTTTATTTTTAAGAAAAAACAACTATACCCCAATCCCTGTGGATCGATACCCGTAATCACTATCCTACCAGATACGTGCTATTGCGTGGTCTTTAAAGTTGACTATCAATTTTTGGCGCCGTTGCCGGGGATTGGTAGCATAGTTGTTTTTCTTTTTATTAAAAAAAATTTTTCAAAAAAAAATTTCAAAAAATAAAAAAAATAAAATAAAAATAGTTTCTATTTTTACTTTCCTTATCTTTTCTCCTCTCTTACTAATTTTTGATTTTTCTTGGTATTATTTGATCAGGAATTGAAGAGGAAGTTTGGAACAATTAGAAAGGGAACGACTGAAAAAGGAATACTGTAGAGGTTTGCTTTTTTAAAAAAAAAATTGCTGGAAATTCTGGTAACATCTGAACCTTTCTTATTTAAATTAATTCCCTTTTTGTGGTGATTGTTTGATTTTAAAATTCAGCAAAAGTGTGAATGCATGCTTGCTACACATACACCAATTAATCTGCACATAGTAAGGGCAATCACCCCAGCAAGATAAGAACTGGATTTCATCACCAGATTCTTGCCAAAATTAGGTGAATCAATTCTCACATAGCTTTCACCTTAATTAAAATTAATTAGACGTTAGCCCCTAGGGACATTCGAGCTCAATAGGACGAAGATCACCGAAAGTTGCACCAATTTCGCTCTGTGGCTCAGTTGATGTCTAGGCAAGCTTTGTCCCAAGGGAGACAGTTCATCTGTTCGAGGCAAGTGGTTTTTAAGTGGGACCTTTGCAACGCATCGTGACCCCCCACTTACCTGGGAGCTTACCTGGTCAACTAAGTTCATTAGACTGGATTGGAGGCTTAGGTGCCCTCTTCAAATCAGTTAGGAGCTGTCTAGTGATTTTAGGGCAAATACAAGGATTTGACGTGTTTTTCTTTTAGTGCATGCTTGACTTGACTGATCAGAAGAGTATAACTCCGTGCCCGACAATCAGTCTTCCACAAATTTTCTTCCTTGGAGAACCCCGCATGAACCCGGTATGATTTGATAAGGATGCACTGCGTCTGGCTGAAGACGTTAAACTTAGCGCTTGTTGGGAGGCAACCCAATTTTTATAGATTATTTTTGCATATTTTCTTGTCACATTTTTTTTATTTTCTTAACAGGATCCCTCATATTACTGATGCAACTATGGTAAAATGCTTCTATCCTCCATATGCATCATATTTTCGTCCAAAATAAGAAAATATATAAAACAATAAAAATAATAATATAATATTCAAAAAAAAATTCATCAAAAAAAAAAAACATTGAGGACAATGTCTGATTTAGGTTGGGGGTATAGGATTCGAATTTTTGAAGAAATTTTTCGCATTTTCACATTTGTAAGTGAATTTCAAAAAAAAAAGTGAATTTCAAAAAAAAAAAACCCTAATTTCTATGCCTTAGTGCTGAAATGATAATCACACAAAGTATATAAAATCTAAAAAGCCCAATAACTAGTCAGGAGTAAGTCAATTTGAGTTCTTTTTATTAAATATTCTTTTAGCGAGTTGTAAGATAATTTTTACTTTGGAATTTCACAACACACATGGCCTGCACTTCTAAGGGTTAGGTTCAACATTATGTCGTTAAGTCTGGTAGCAACCTTGAGTCCTGATGAATCATACCTATCTAATTCACTATTTAAAAAAAAAAAAAGGAAGGGAAGTGAATTTGTCAGGTACATCGAAAAGGGCTACCTATTGTCAAAGGTCAGCGGGCTTGCAATGATGAATCCGAGCATAGGTTCGTAGGGGAGTCTTGATGCCTAACACCTTATGCCATCTGGTGTGGGAGTGTTGACTGAATGCTTGTTACATGGAGGAATCATTACAAGAGTAAAAGTGCGAAATAAATATAAAATAAAAAAAATAATAAAAAAATAAAAAAAATAAAAAAAAAGAAAAAGAGAAAATAATATTGACCTTGAAAAAGACGATAGTGTGAAAGCTGTCGTTGTAAAAATTCGAGTAAACTGGAATATTACAGATAACGCCCATGAGGTATTAAAGTAAACATCCACAATTCTCAAAATCCTGCAAGGTAGGATGATTTTGAATCAGTGATTAGGTCTTATCTGACTAATTCTTGGAAGCTACTAGTTTTAGCAGTATTTTGGAGGATCTAAAGCCTTAGCTTGTGTATGGTCCAGATATCACCAAGCACCCAAGTATAAAGAAGTCTTACAACTCTCTAACGGAAGCTTAATAACCTCAACTTAAGTTGCATCCCGACCTAGGATTTGGGCTGACTTAGTAATAAAACTTTGTGTGCTTTTGAAATTCTTGGTACTTATGCATTTGAAATTAGATTTTATAAAACAATAAAATAAACTGGGTAGAGACCGCAGTTTGTGGGTATCTGAGCCGGAAACCCTCACGAGACAAAACTCGTCCACTAGGGCCACCTAGGGGTTTAAAGCCTTATTGCATACGGTAAATGCAATCGCGATTCCTGCGAAAGTGAGTTAGTTTTTTTTTTTATTTATTTTATTTTGCTCGAGGACTAGCAAAATGTAGGTTGGGGGGTGTGATAAGTGCTAAATAATGCATAAATTAATATCTTATTTATAGCACTTATCATTATTTTAATTCACATATTTTGTAAATTCAACCAAAAAAATGTATTACCTTCATGATTGCATTTTAATAAATTATCCAAGGTAATTCAAGTTTGATTTGATTATTTATTAATTAAGCTTAATGCATGCAGGTCGAGTCGAGCTCAATTAGGTAAAGCCTATTGACACTACAGCATCCTCCAGAATCGACTCCAAGAACTCTCCTCCAAAACCCAGTGCTTTCCATTAATTCCCGTTTCTTCACAATTTCACCTACTTCTCTTCCCACACTTTTCAATCATTTATTTCTCAGATCTCAAAGTATATCATCTATTCATCTATAGTTGCACAGATCTCAGAGAATTCTAGTCATTGGCCTTTTCCCAGCCAAATAGGATTAATTCCCCTGTTTCAAACGGTTCAATTCCCATCTTCCCAACCAAGCCAAATCAAATCCACGGATAAAATCCCAGCCGAATCTGGCACCTCCCAACAGCTCAGTATCCTCCAAGATCCTCCATCTTCATCCCATCATCCGCTTTAACTCCCCAGTTTCACGCGTCAGCATCCCAACGTCCCATGTTCTTCTCCGAACCCCAGCATCGGGCATGTTATCTTCCTTCTCCGTGTTCTTCTCAGCGGAACCAATTCTAGAACTCATCCTTATCTCCCAGCTCTCCTCTGCTTTCGGATTCCTTCCCGTCCAGCCAACGGAAACATCCCCGAGCTCCAAGGATGAGCATTCAAGCCGTTATAACTCCCCTGTTTTCCAGCCATGCCGAGCATCACGGAAGAAGCTCACGCGTGAATGATCCACATCGTCCGCAGTCCAAGGATTTCCTCCCAGTCGGATGAGCATCCAAACTTCTTCCCCTCTGCGTGAAACAGCATGATCCTATCACCTCCCAGATCCCCCAGCTCTCATCTCGTTCCCAGTTCATTCCCATCAACTTCAGTTCTTATCCACCGTTCACAGCCTCCTCTGCTTCCTTTCCATCCGCAAATATCCCACTACATCCACGTCACCAGCAACTCCAACGTCTTCCGGATCGTTCTCACATTCATTTCGTTTATAACTTGATCCCATGGGATCCCCTGTTCCGAGTTCATCCCTGTTTTAGCTTCAAAACATAGCTATATCCCAACCGAATCCATTCCTTCCCTGTTTCACACGTCTTCATCTCAATCAAATCCCCTGCATCCCAGAACAACCTCAAATCCCAGCATCCTTATCTCCTCCTGCATCCAATAGATTCATCTACGGATTCTCAAGCTTTCCAGCTTCTCCTGGAATCCCACCTCCTTCCGTTCGTGAACGTTATCCCAACTGCATCATCCCGCATCCAACCGAATCCCCGACTTCAGCTTTCTCTAGAATCACCCTCTCCCACGTCCAAGTAATCCATGGCCAATTGGATGATCATCCCAAACAACTGCCTCCTAGATTTCCTCTTCTGCGTTCATCCTCATCCACCGACTGCAACAAATCCATAGCGTCCCATGTTCTCGCCAGCAGGAAAATCAAGCTTCAGCAGCCACGGATAAACTCTAAAAAGCCAACACATCCACCTTCAGCCGTTGATCCATCTTTATCTCAACTTGGAACAGGGGAGAGAGGGGGAGAAACGCAGCCTATAAAAGGCCCAGGTGTGAACCGAGAAGGCCATTCCTCCTTCCCCACCGGGGGGCATTCCCTCTTCCCCCACCGAGGGCTGCTCCCATCATCTCTCGGAGGCCAAATCCCACGGGAAGAAGAAGAAGTAAAGGGAGAGATAATAGTTTGGGATATTCTGGGAATTACTTCCCACAACAAAAAAAAGAGAGAAAAGAAATGAAATGATAAGAGGGGAGTCGCCGAAAGAAGAGAAGGAAGAAATGGGAGCCCGCTGCTGTGCCACTGCTGCTGTCGCCCACGACTTCATGGAAGGCTGATCTCCTCTCCAGGGCTGGATGTAGCCCTAACAAAGGGCCAAGGGTTTTTATATTTTTAATTTCTATTCTTGGAGTTGTATAAACCTTATTCTGCTTCTAATGAATATTTTATTTCATCTCATATTTAATTTCTGTGATTTTAAATATGAAGTTTATACAACTGCTCTTCATGATCATTGAAGTAAAAATAAGATAGTTCGTGCTTAAGGAAGATGCGATGTGCTACCACCTTAGATTAGGGTAGACATTTCATGCTAAACTAAAGATGGATTATGCCTAAATTACTTCTGTGAAATTTTATTCGAATGCTTATTAGGCTTGTAGCCAATTTGCATATTAATCCAAGAATAAATTAAAATATAAATAACCCTTGTTCCGATGTTAGTGGTGAATTCCTTGCCCTAGGTTCTCCCAAATTGATATCATTTTAATTGCATTTTTTTTATTCAATTGCTTAGTTTAATAGTCTTCACAAATTCTCTTCCTTTCAAATATTTTTATTTTTAAGAAAAACAACTATACCCCAATCCCTGTGGATCGATATCCGTAACCACTATCCTACCAGATACGTGCTATTGCATGGTCTTTAAAGTTGACTATCAGTTATATCTCAACTGCCAACCTCATCCCAGATCTTCCAGCTCTCATCCTCTTCCGATAACCTTCTTCTCCCACGAATGAATTCCAAGCAAGCTTCATCTCAACTGTCAACCAAATCCAAACTCCCTCCTATTCGGTTTAATTGGCCATGGAAGAATCTCCTGTTTCAACTTACATCCTAGTGAACTTCCTTCATCCCATTCCGTTCTTAGCTCCCCTGTTTCGAAACAACTTCTTCCCAGCCAGTGAGCATCTCTTCCTTAACCGAACTCAAGGATTACCGCCCCATCGTTCCAGATTTCTTCTCACAAATCATCTCCCTTGCTCCACATTCGCATGGGATCCCCTGTGTCCAAAAACAGAGCAAAGTCTCAGCGACCATGGTCCACTCCATCCGCAAATATCTCCCTAGCTTCCACGTCTCCGTATTCATCCTCATCTTCCCGAATCATCTGCGAACAAGTTCATCCAAACTCCCAGCAGATCTTCAACATTAGTTTGGATTGGTTTTTTTGATCCATCCAGATTCTGAGAACACTTCCCATCCCGTTCATGATTCATTCCTATCCCACTGCCTCCGCAAGTCAAACATCCCACCGTTCACAAGGATAAACTCGGCCAGCAACCATCCGTGATGTAGCTTCCCACGCTTCCGCATTTTCCACGCGATCTTCCCAGTTCTGCTTCAACCGTTCTGAGCTTCACGTGAATCACAGCCAGCAGCAGCCGTGGATCAACCTCTCGTGGATCATCATCTTCAGCCGTCCTTATCTTCCCATCCGGAAGACCATATCCACGGGATGAAACAGAGGGGATGCGGAGCTTATAAAAGGATGAGTTCCCCTCCTTCCAAACCATCTCTTCTCGGGTGGAAGTCCCACAGGAAACAGAGGAGGGAGAGAATACTTTGGGAATGACTTCCCAAAAGAAAAAAAATAATAAATTGCTAGAGAAGGAAGGAGAGACCCAGGGAAGGGAGGAAGAGAGGAAGCCGATCATGATACAGATGGGAGCCCGCTGCTGTGCTGCTGCTGCCATCCACCACTCCATGGAAGGCTGATCTCCTCTCTAGGGCTGGATGCAGCTCTAACAAAGGGACACGGGTTTTATATTTTATTTTATATTCTTGGGGTTGTATGAACTTATTGTTTTTAATGGATATCTTCTTTTGAATCATATTTAATTTCTGTAATTTTAAGTATGATGTTCGTACAACTGTTCTTCATGATCACTAGGTAAATATAAGATAGTCCATGCTTAAGAAAGATGTGGTGTGCTACCGCATTAGTTTAGGGTAGACATTTTATGCCAACTGAAGATGGATTATGCCCAAATTACTTTTGTGAAATTTTATTCGAATGCTTGTTAGGCTTGTAGCCAATTTGCATGTTTATCCAAGAATAAATTAAAAATATAATTAATCCTTGTTCCGATGTTAGTGGTGAATTTCTTGCCCTAGATTCTTCCAAACTGATATCATTTTAATTGCATTTTCTTTTATTAAATTGCTTAGTTTAATAGTCTTCACAAATTCATCCTTTTAAATATTTTTATTTTTAAGAAAACAACTAACCCCAATCCCTGTGGATCGATACCCGTAATCACTATTCTACCAGATACGTGCTATTGCGTGGTCTTTAAAGTTGACTATCACTAGCACCCTGGGGAGACAAAGAAACTAGGATCGGTTTTTGCTTCGTGTGGATACCCGTAGAGGCCGGACGCTTGTGCGGCTTCAAGCGAGCCTTCTTCTAAAACCACGATCATCAGTTTGCGGTGATCATCTACCCGCACAAGGTGAAGATCTAATCTTCATAATGTAGTTAAAAGTTTTTAATTCTAATCTATCTATGAATGGTTTTTGAACAACGTTTATGGGATGAACGTAAGATCCCGCTTATACCTATTCCGCTGCCATCTGAATTTTTTTAAATTTTCTGCGGCATGGGTGAGTTCTAACAAATCATGCATGAATATTTTAGCATAATTGTTTAAACGATTCCGGCATAATCCTATGTGTTCTTAAGGTGCTGATTTCTAGATTTGATCTTGTAAGCATGCATGAATTAAATTGTTTGATTCAGTTTTTTCGCTGCGTTTTAAAACTTAAAAAGAACTACGTATGGCTTGATCCCCCTTATGAAGGGGTACGTAGGCAACCCGATCAGGTTCAGCCATAGTTTTTTTAAAAAAATAAAAATTTCAGCATGCTTAACACCGAAGAACCTAGGATACACTTTCAGAAACAACTAGGATATCATCTCCACTGTCTTCAGATGTAAGAGCACCACCATGACTGCCCGAACCATCCTTGGAAGAGTTCTTTTCCTTCTCAGATTTCAGCAAAGGACAATTTCTCATTATGTGACCAATCTGATGACACTTGTAGCACTTGCAAGCCTTCTGCTTGCCCCGAGACTTAGATCTACCCTTGGACTTCTCTCTAATCCTTTTCCGAGGCCTTCCTTGCCTCTCATTAACGGCAAGAACCTCTGAGTTAGAACTCCTCTTGCAAATCTTCTCTCTTTGCTCAATAGATCGCAGAACACCAATCACCTCTTCATAATTCAGGATGTCTTTTTCATACACCAGAATAGTGATCAGCCCATCATATGATCCTAGAAGAGAACACAACAGTTGATGGGTCCTATCTTCTTCCTCAATCTTCATATCAAGGCTCATGACCTCTGAGCAAACTTGATTGAACTTCTGAATATGAGAAATCAGATCTCCTTCCTCTGGCATCCGCAGACTATACAATTGTTTCTTCAACCACAGTTTATTAGTCATACTCTTTCCCATATAGGTGTTCTCTAACCTTTTCCATAGCCCTCTGGCCATTGTCTTTGAGCAAATCTCAGGTAGCACCTGATCAACCAAGCACATATGAATCGTGCTAAAAGCAATCTCCTCTAACTCCTTCCAATCTTTCAAACTAATCCTTTCCGGTCTTTCCCTAACCAAGACCTTATAGATTCGCTGTTGCACCAACAAATCCTTCACCCTTTGCTGCCATAGGGTGAAGTTTCCCTTGCCATCGAACTTCTCAAAATCTGCTTTGAGATTTTCCGAAGCCATAACACCAAACAGAGATTTAATGAACACAGAAAATTCTTTTTTGAAGGCTTATCATAGATTTTGATTTTCCTCCACCAAATCAGCAACCAATGGCTCTGATACCAATTATAGGAGACCGGACAAATCTGATCCCAATCTTGAGAAGATGAACCGCCTCAAACCACAGCACCTGGAGACTTTCCTTCGCTGCTAGAGGTGTGGATCACTGGTTCTTTGATGGTGGAGGAGAACAAAAGCCGAGCAGAAATAGGCTTTTCTTCCTTATGGCCTAGGGTTCTTAGGGATGGCGGCTTACGTGCATAAGAGGAAGAGAAGAGAAGAGAATAGAGTTTTTAGGAAGAAAGGAGTATTATCTGATTTCATTCCATTCATACATAAAATACGTGAGTGTATATATACATGGTTAATCATGACCCAAATTCAAAAACTCTCCTAAGCTAAACCACATGAGAAAGCACTCAACCCAAGCCCATGTACACCATGACTTGCATGCTCTCTCTCCCTTTAAGCCAAAGCCTAGCCCAATAATAGTTAGCTCCCTTAAGACCCAAATACTTGAGTCTCAAGCAGGTAAAAGACCAAATTCCGTCTCTACCTAAATTTTGAAACAGACTAGGGGTCGACCCTCTAACAGCATTAGTCGACCCTTGCTCTTCAGGGGTCGACCCTTTAACAGCATGAGTCGACCCTTGCTCTTCTGGAGTCGACTCTTTAACAGCATGAGTCAACCCTTCCACTGTTTCCACTGCAGTTTCTTGCATTCCTTGCTTTGGATGCGCCACACTTGTGCCCACACTTTGCTGGCAGCTGAAAACCAAGGAGAAGAAGGAGGCCACGGCTGGAGGAAGAGAGGGATTCAATTACCCTTGGTGCCGCCCCCTTCATCTCCTTTTAAAGGCATGTGGAGCTCCTAAAAAATAGGAGCTCCATCCTTATCTCCAAGAGGGGTGCCGGCCCCTTTTCATGCCGCACCAAAATTTCCAAAGCAAGGAGGGGCGTACGCCCCTCCTTCTTAGTGAAGCTAATCCTCCTCCAAGGAGGATTAGGTGGCCCCTTATGGTCGAGTCCTAATCCAATCAGGCTTTAACCAAATTTTGAACCAATTTTGGTTTATCCATGCAAGTCTTAATCCAATTAGAACTCAAATAAATTATGACTCAATTGAACACTTCAATCCTAATCCAATTAGGAGTCATATTAATTCATTAGATTAATAATTAATTAGGACTTAAGAAATTCTAATCTAATTAGGACTTTAGAAATCCTACTCCAAGTAGGACTCTAATTTAATTCGAAGTCCTAATCTAATTAGGACTTTAGGAATCCTACTCTAAGTAGGACTCGTGTTTAAGTTCAATTAATTAAATCCCATTATCCCTTTTTTAACTCACTAACTCTTAGTGGGTTAAACCAATTATCAATCAAATTGATAATTGTAATTTATTTGTGATCTCTAATCATAATTCAACCATCGGATTAGTCAATACCTCTAATGTGTGTGACCCCATAGGTTCTATTCTATCTGGTAGTGACATATATTTGAAAGTGATTCCTAGGTTCTTCGGTATTAAGCATGCTGAATTTTTTTTTTTTTAAAACCATGGCTGAACCTGATCGGGTTGCCTACGTACCCCTTCATAAGAGGGATCAAGTCATACGTAGTTCTTTTTAAGTTTTAAAATGCAGCGAAAAAACCAAATCAAACAATTTAATTCATGCATGCTTACAAGATCAAATCTAGAATCAGTACCTTAAGAACACATAGGATTATGCCGGAATCGTTTAAACAATTATGCTAAAACATTCATGCATGATTAACTATCAGATCTGAAAGATAAACACTCTATTCTGATTAATCTCCGAATATCCATCGAATGGATTCTGGAGATAACTCCGTGAGGAGCCCCAAAGGAGGGTAAAACCTCGGAGAATCAGACCTAGACCCTGACTCCAAAATAAAATATTGATGTGAGATTAATACCTTTTATGATAGAAGAAACTTGTGGATCTGATCCTTGACTTCGCAGCCACGCACACGAATGGCCTCTATGAGAAGTACATGCGAAGTCCTAGGTAGATCGTCTTCCGCGGGAGTACTAGTTCGCGCAGGAATGTTGCAATGGCTGAAGCTTTCTCCTTCTAAATACTCAACCTTTGATTGTTCTTCAAGAAGATGGAGGATGAACATGAGGAAGAAGGAGAAGAAGGGATGGAGGCCCTCAGAGAATTTTTTCAGAATTTTTTGAAACCTCTAAATATGGTATATGTTGAACCCGAGGCATGGGGGTCTTTTATAGCCAAAAGACCACCCCACGCCTCACACCTAATTTAGCCAACTAATTTGGCTGATAAAATTCCCAAAAAATTCTGGTGGTTTGGCAGCTAAGAGGAGATAAACATATCCAAATTTTGTGCATTTTGGATCCCTAAAAGATAGGAATTCATGCATCCAAAGTTTAGCCGCAGACCACCCTATTTCATGCGCCATGCAATCCCTACAAATTAGGAAATTCATCTAAATCTTTCTGTGGCCATTTCTACATAAAAGAAAATTTGGCTATTAGTATATGAATTGACTAAACACAATAAATTTGGACTTTAGTCTAAAGATACTCCCACTATTTTATACAAATTGGTAGCCTCTACCTCCAATTCGAAAAATTACTCCTAATTCTTTAGTGGGCACTAGAACCCAATAGATCGCATATAGGCCCGAGTGTGGCTCGGCTAACCCATATGCACCTATTGGTAGGTTTTAAACCAGTTGCTTCACCAAGCAACTTCTAGTGATAATTTTGCCCTAGGTTCTTCGGCAGGCGTGTGGCGCCTCCACCGAATACCCTAGTCAGGTCCAATCATTAAATGATAGGATTAAGTCTAATCAACTAATAGACGACCAAGCCTGAGTGTGGCTCGGCTCACCTGACCGTCTATTGAAGGTACACTTAACTCATCATATATTGAATGATAATTCTAATGCTTGATAAGTACCAGGCGTGTCGCGCCTCCAATAATTATCAAAACATTGGACCCATTATCACCCAACTTAATGGGAGGCTATGACCTAGTTATCCCCATAACCATTTCATTTTAAGGACCTAATAATTTTAGAGGATCCCATAATTAGGGTAGATAAGAAGATCCGGTTAGTCTAATTTCTCCCACTGACTTCACCAAATCAGATTAGACTCAAACCGGTTAAGGAGGCACCTAAATCAGTCAAACTGATTTTCCTTATAGACATGGGCTAACTCGAATCATTAAGTGATCCAATCAAAATGTGATTGACCATGTCGGCCAGGTAAGTGAGATCGGTGGAAGGAATATGCCATTAACTCGACAAAGACGAATCAGTGCGAGTAGCTCCCAATTAAAAACCACCGGTCAAAACTGCCAAACTTACTGATGAGAGCACAAAAGTGCGTTCTACACGTTGCTTAAATTAATATTATTGCTAACAAATAATGATAAAAGGGCTGCATTAATTTTATATTTTATTTGGTACAGATTATCGTAAATCAGAGTTTAAATGTGCATTTGGTCGACTTCAAGCCTGATTACATTGGAACAGAATTGAACCTGGTCAAGCACACTTGCACCAGAGGGATACATGGCAGTCATCTGGAGGCAATGTGTAATGAAACATCCAAGGGCTTAGATTCATCAAGCCAAGAAGATCTGCAATTGGATCTCCCGCGCCCTTAGCCACCTGCCGGACCCGCATCCAAGCTCCTCATGAACGCACTCCTTCCTTCCGCAATCACCGCCCACCTCATCCGCCTGCGTCCATCTGCCTCCACAGCATCCGCGCGTCGTCCCATGCCCGTGATCGTCTCCCAGCTTCCTCCATCTTCGTTTTTCAGCGTGCAACCACATATCCTAGCATCCACCCGAGCCTGTGAAGCCGCCCAGCATCCCGCATCGTTTTCTTTCCCCGTTTCAAGCTTCCGCAGTCAACGTCTTCCCTGATCCCAGCCTTCGCGATTCATCCGGCATCCATCTCGTCCGCGTTCTCCTCTTCCACAGCGTCGCACCCGATCGGCTCCAGCGCCCGAGCCTGTGAAGCCTCCCAGCATCCCGTCTCCACCGTGTCCGCTTCTCCCGCACTCTCAGCCATCTGCCGGACCAGCATCAGACCCCCTCAGCGCGAGCAATCTGCCGTGATCCAGCCTCCCACGATCGCTCCTCCTCAGCCCCAGCCCGCGCCTCCTTCCTTCCGCATCCAAGGAATCACGCAGCTAGCTTCCTTCCCGCAATCACCTCCATAGCTACCTCCCGAGATCCCACACCCGCTTCTCCTCCACTCCATGCTCCGGCGATCTATAAGAAGGGGAGGAGGAGGAAGAATAAGGGAGCTGATTCGGAAGAAAAAGGGAGGCGTCGGGCTGCTGCAGGGGAAGAAAACAAGAAAGAAGAAGAGAAAGGGAAACAGGGGATGCCCTGTTTCCGAAAATAAAAAAGAAGAAAAAAAAATATAGAGAGTGAGAAAGGGAGGGATGTTGATGTTTGTAATGTCTTGCTAATTCCTTTAGCAAAGGGTGATGGATGAATCCTTGTCATGTTGCTTTCATCAAGTACACTCTAAACTTTAAATCTAATTGTTTTATATCCATTTGTATGTTTTGGGTTCTTGCATATTTATTTATTAGATAGATCTTGCATGGTTTATATATATTGATGCATGGATTATTTCGATGCTTGATTTGTCGTAGACGTAACCGGCACGATAAATACTTGGATGTTTAATTCATGTTTTCAGATTGTATACTTCATGATTAGAACTATCCTATCATATTAATCCTTAATCAAGAATCGCCTAGTTTATTTGTTGAAAGTAACATTGTCAAGGAGGATTCCGGATCCCTAGTCTTCTCTATATTCTTGAACGTTGTTTAATCACATATTATTCTCTGCTTTTAACTTCTAAAGATCAACTAAAAGTTACATCTAAAAATTACGCTAATAATCCATAGATCGTTCCCTGAGGAATCGACCTCGGACTTCCGAGTTGTACTACTTGTGCGATTCTCCTGCACTTGGGAGAACAATTTTATTTTTGCACCAAGTTTTTGGCGCCGTTGCCGGGGAACGGCGGAGTTATTAGCATAATTTTAGATTTAATTTTTACCTTAGTAGTTAGTATTTTTCTTTTGAAAAAAAAAAAAAATTGCATCTTTACTACTATTTTTTTTCCCTGCACAGTTTGCATCAAACTCTGATATCATAATAATTAGCCGTCTGATTTGACTCAAATTTGGTCAGCTAGTGCATGACAAATTGTTCAATAATCTGAACGGTCTGATTGACATTCTGAGACTTTTAAGACCATTAGATTAATATAAAATCTTGCTGATTTCTGTTTTGAATTTTCTGCATTTATTTTTTTAGAATCAGAATTATATTGTTATTATACCTCATTAACCCTTGTTGCTAATTAAAAATTGAAGAAAAGAAACCTTAAGAAAAGATCAAGGGTGATTATTCAAAAATAAAAAAAAAGAGAGGGAAAATCTAAAATTTCAAATTTCAGATTTCAGAATTCAAATTTCAAACTACAACTCATAAAATTTTAAAAAAAAAGAAAGAAATAATTTGCTTGATCACCTATTCAATGAAATTTAATGTCATGCCATAAAATATTTAAAAAAAAAAATCTCTTGATTGTTGCATATAGTATAAGGCATCAGCATAAAATATTCTAAGGGCTGAACCCATTTAAAAAGATAAGGTCGGGATTTCATCACTCGTCCTTAGCCCAAAAATCACCCCAGTGCATAAATGTCCCAAGCTTAACTAAAATCAACTAGACGTTGGCCCCTAAGGACATTCGATTTCAATAGGACGAAGACCACCAAAAGTTGCACCAATTTCGCTCCGTGGCTTAGTTGATGTCTAGGCAAGCTTTGTCCCTATAAGAGAGACAGTTCATCTGTTCGAGGCAAGTGGGTTTTAAGTGGGACCTTTGCGAACGCATCGTGACCCCTCCACTTACCTGGGAGCTTACCTGGTCAACTCGGTTCATTAGACCGGATTGGAGGCTTAGGTGCCCTCTTCAAACTAGTTAGGAGCTGTCTAGAAATTTAAGAAAAACATTAGAAATTGAGGTGTAATGTTTTGTTGCATGTTTGATTGTGAATAGGATTTTTGTTTTAGGATGTCATTTTAGGGTATCTTTAGTTGGTACTTATATTTATTTTTTAATTTAAAAAAAAAGAAAAAAAAAGAGAGGGAAATATTTTGCATGCTAAAGTGGAATAGGGATGACACTGGTCGATTAAGTCGTACAACTTTAGATCATCCCTTAGGACATACCCCTGAAATTCCTTCTCAATATCTCACACCTTGTGAGATGGCTGATTAAATGAAGATGCGGGAAGCCACCACGATCGAGAACGTGAACCCCATGTTATGACCCTAAGACAATACCTACAACCGGCTAGGACTAGTCAGCCTTCATGCATAATTTTTCCTGATAATGTAGGACATTTTGACATCAAACCCGGGGTAATCCAATTGCTGCCCAAGTTTCATGGGTTAGAGTCCGAAAGTCCGTATCTTCATTTAAAGGATTTTGAAGAATTGAGCATTACATTTAGAGTGCCAAATGTCACCGAGGATGTCCTCAAGTTGACATTGTTTCCTTTCTCTCTAAAGGATAAGGCCAAAACATGGCTAAACTCTTTGCGACCTGGATCAATAAGAAATTGGCAAGATATGCAGAGAGAATTTTTAAAGAAGTTCTTCCCCACACAAAGGACCAACTTTTTAAAAAGACATATTAGCAATTTCCAACAAAAAGATAATGAAACATTTTATGAATGTTGGAAAAGATTTAAAGACCTTCTTCTCTCATGCCCTCATCACGGGTTCGAAACTTGGAGAACCATTAGCTTCTTTTATGAAGGTTTATCTCCACAGTTGAAACAGTTTGTAGAGACCATGTGCAATGGTAGATTTTTAGAAAAACACCCTGATGAAGCATGGGAATATTTGGATTCCCTTGCGGAGACTGCCCAACTTTGGGATAACGGGGATAGAAACAACAAGTCTTTGCCTAAGCCTACTAGCTCTGTACAGGGAGGCCTTTACAACCTCAAAACTGAGGATGATCTTCATGCTAAAATGGCAGCCCTCACTAGGAAGGTAGAAGAAATTGAGCTTAGGAAGGTTGAGCCTGTCAAGACTATAGAGCTTAGAAACGAGTGTTGTGGTATCTGCGATATGTCGGGTCATACTATTACAGATTGTCCCACTATACCGGCATTCAAAGAAGTCTTGCACGATCAAGCAAATGCTATGAACTCCTACCAAAAGCCTTATAACGATCCATACTCGAATACCTATAACCCTGGTTGGAAGAATCATCCAAATTTTAGGTGGAGAAATGATCATCCTCAACAGTCACACCATTCAGCTCCTCCACCTGCACATCCTACTTTTGCATCACCACCCTCTCAAAAGCCAAATATCGAGGATACCTTGCAATCCATACAAACTTTTCTACAAGGTCAAACTAATATCAATGCTCAAAATACTCGAAATTTTGAAGACATAAGGAACCAATTGTCAATGTTGACTACCGTCCTAAGTACCCAAGAGAAGGGTAAGCTTCCAGCTCAACCCCAACCTAACCCACAAGTGCACGGTAGTAATAATACGGCTCCTTCTAGTTCGCATACAGAACATGCAAAGAGCATCATGACTTTGCGTAATGGAAAAGTCATTGATCAAACCGTCCAATTGAGACCGCAAGTCACTTCTAATTCTGATGCTCCCAAAGTCGATGAAAGGGACAAAGAAGAAGTTGAGGTCCCAACTTCTACTAAGAAAGTTGAATGTCCTTTTTCTCCACCTTTTCCACAACGGTTAAAGCCGTTGCAAAAGCTCGAACCTAATTCTGAAATTCTTGAACTTTTTAAACAAGTAAAGATCAACATACCTCTTCTTGATGCAATCAAACAAGTACCCTCATATGCCAAATTTTTGAAGGACTTGTGTACTGTTAAGCGCCGATTAAATGTTAAGAAGAAGGCATTTTTAACTGAAAATGTGAGTACTATTTTGCAGCACAACATTCTCCCTAAATATAAAGATCCAGGTTGCCCAACCATCTCATGCATCATAGGCGACTTTAGGATAGAGCGAGCATTGTTAGATTTAGGGGCGAGTGTGAATTTGTTGCCATATTCTGTATATGAGCAACTTGGTTTAGGTGAGTTGAAGCCAACCTCCGTCACTTTGCAATTAGCTGACAGGTCAGTTAAAATTCCAAGGGGAATTATCGAGGATGTATTAGTCCAAGTAGACAAGTTCTACTTTCCTGTCGATTTTATTGTATTGGACACACATCCGGCTTCGAACTCACAGTCTCAGATTCCGGTCATTTTAGGACGTCCATTCCTTGCAACTTCTAATGCATTGATTAATTGTAGGAATGGCGTCATGAAGCTTTCTTTTGGTAACATGACCTTAGAATTGAACATTTTTAATGTGTGCAAACAATCCAATAATCCCGAAGAGAGTAAGAAGGTTGATTGGGTTGAAACCATCGCAGAAGATTATTTGTTAACTAAAGCAATTAACGACCCATTCAATGATAGCTTAATTGATTGGTGTCCTAATGGAACCAATGGTAATAATTTGTCAGTCACACCTATTGTGGATAATCTAGATATCAAGATGGTCAATGGGTGGAGACCAAAAGAAGGAGAATTTGAGAGATTGTCGCCTCGAGAGGTGAAAATAGAACCATCCCATGAGCAAGCACCCAAGCTTGAATTGAAACCCTTACCAAAGGAACTTAAGTATGCTTTTCTTGGACTTGAAGATACTTTTCCTGTAATCATCTCGTCTGGACTTGATCATACCCAAGAAAAAAAATTAATTGATGTTTTAAAGAATCATAAAGGATCCTTAGGGTGGTCTATTGCCGATTTGAAGGGAATTAGCCCCTTAATTTGCACGCACCGGATATATTTGGAGGACAATGCCAAAACCACAAGGCAAATGCAACAAAGGTTAAATCCTACAATGAGAGATGTGGTTAAGGCAAAAGTCCTCAAGTTGCTTGACGTGGGTATTATTTACCCAATTTCCAACAGCAAGTGGGTAAGCCCTACTCAAGTCGTTCCTAAGAAATCGGGTTTGACGGTAGTAGAAAATGAACAAGGTGAACTAGTTCCAACTCGTGTCCCGACGAGTTGGCGCTTGTGTGTTGACTACCGAAAACTGAATTTGGTCACACGAAAGGATCACTTTCCTCTACCCTTCCTAGACCAAGTATTGGAGAGGGTTGCAGGGCATGATTTCTATTATTTTCTCGATGGCTATTCGGGATATTATCAAATTGAAATTTCACCAGAAGATCAAGAGAAGACTACCTTCACTTGTCCTTTTGGCACATTTTCTTTCCGACGAATGCCATTTGGGTTGTGTAATGCACCCGCAACATTTCAAAGATGCATGCTCAGCATTTTTGAAGACATGAACGAAAAATTTTTGGAAGTGTTCATGGATGACTTCTCCGTTTTTGGTGACTCATTTGATGATTGCTTGTCACATTTACAAGCAGTCTTAGCTCGATATATAGAAAAGAATTTGATACTGAATTGGGAGAAATGCCACTTCATGGTGCCAAAAGGAATTGTCTTAGGACATATTGTTTCATCGAAGGGCATGGAAGTAGATAGAGCTAAGACTGATTTAATTGCTAAGCTACCTGCACCCAAGACGGTTAGAGATGTTAGATCATTTTTGGGTCATGCCGGATTCTATAGGAGGTTCATCAAGAACTTTAGTGTCATATCTCGACCATTATGTAATCTCCTATCCCTTGATACACCGTTCAATTGGACTGAAACCTGTCAGGAGGCATTCGAAAAGTTGAAGTCTATGCTTAGCACTGCACCCATTGTGTGACCACCCGATTGGTCATTACCTTTTGAGATTATGTGCGACGCTAGCGACTATGCAATAGGAGCTGTCCTAGGACAACGCAAGGATAATAAGCCATATGTCATTTACTATGCAAGCAAAACCTTAAACGATGCTCAAATGAATTACACTACCACCGAGAAGAAATTGCTTGCGGTAGTATTTGCCTTAGATAAATTTTGCTCTTATATACTTGGTGCTCCTATTGTTATCTTCACGGACCATGCGGCACTAAAATATTTGTTGGATAAGAAAGAGGCCAAACCACGCTTAATACGATGGATACTTCTACTCCAAGAATTTGACATCACTATCAAAGATAAAAAAGGAGTAGAGAATGTGGTTGCTGACCATTTATCACGATTAGTTTTTCATGATTCAGTGCCACAGTTTTCCATCAAGGACTCATTTCCTGAAGAGCAGTTGTTTGCACTTTCTCGTATACCATGGTATGCAGATATTGTAAATTTTCTTGTTACAAGCCGGATGCCGGAGCATTGGGGGTCGACAGATAGAAAAATTTTCTTGCGCGAAGTAAAGAATTATTACTATGACGAACCCTATTTGTTTAAATATTGCAATGATCAAATCTTTAGACGATGCATACCGGATCATGATATACAAAGCGTACTTTCTTTCTGCCACACTGATGCTTGCGGTGGACACTTTGCCTCTAAGAAAACTGTTGCAAAAGTTTTGCAATGTGGTTTCTATTGGCCCACTATGTTCAAAGATGCCCACGAGTTCTGCAGGACATGTGATCCATGTCAACGTATTGGAAGACTAACTCGTAGGCAAATGATGCCTCTTCAACCCATTACTATTATCGAAATTTTTGATTGTTGGGGCATCGATTTTATGGGCCCATTCCCACCATCTTTTGGATATGAGTACATTTTAGTTGGGGTCGAGTATGTGTCCAAATGGATAGAAGCTGTCGTTTGTAGGACCAATGATCACAAACCTGTCCTGAAGTTTTTAAAAGAAAATATTTTTTCACGATTTGGGATGCCTAAGGTTATAATTAGTGACGGTGGAAAACATTTTTGTAATAAGCCTTTTGAGACATTATTAAGAAAGTATGGTGTCACCCACAGAGTTGCTACCCCATATCACCCGCAAACTAGTGGCCAAGTAGAATTAGCCAATAGGGAAATCAAGCGTATTTTAGAAAAAATGATAAATCCATCACGAAAAGATTGGTCCTTAAAACTATCAGATACATTATGGGCCTATCGGACTGCATATAAAACCAATCTTGGCATGTCTCCCTACCGGCTAGTCTACGGAAAAGCGTGTCATCTGCCTGTAGAAATAGAACATAAATCGTATTGGGCAATTAGAAAATTGAATTTTGATTTACAAGATGCCGGTCTAGCTAGAAAATTACAATTGAACGAGCTTAATAAGATTCGCAGAGATGCTTATGATAATGCTAAAATTTGCAAAGAACGAATGAAGATCTTACATGATAAATCAATTTTGAAAAAATCTTTTGAACCTTTGCAAAAAGTTCTTTTATATGATTTCCGCTTACATCTGTTTCCTGGTAAGTTACGATCAAGATGGACAGGTCCCTACATCATAAAAACTGTTTTTCCACATGGGGCGGTAGAGATTGAGAATCCACGGGATGGTAGAATTTTTAAGGTAAATGGACACAGGTTAAAACCTTTTCTTGAGAATTTTTCAGATGAAGAGGATTCTTTTTCCTTGGGGGAGCCTTCTTATGACTGAACATGAAGGCAAAGGTATGTGTATATTAGTCAGAATTATTTTTCTAGTTTTGTAGGTCTTATTTTCTGGATATCAGCAGCTCAAGGTATTCCTCTTCTCTCCAATATTATTTTCTCTACTGACTCTCGTATATAGTTTTCTTGTATCTATTACATTGAGGACAATGCAATGTTTAAGTTGGGGGGAAGAAAATATTTTGATTAAAAAAAAAAAAACATGTTTTTGTATTTGATTTATTGCAAATGCACATGCATTGAGTTTGTGCAACTATTAAAGCAAGGAACACATGCATACTATGATTGATCAGAGATCTATTATTAGATCCCCGCACATGTACTTAATGATTATAGGAAGGCCTCAGGAGTTCACGTTTGTTTAATGCATTTTTATTAAGCTATATCTGTAAAAGAAGTACGAGTATCCTTGTCCGTACTATAAGGTTCATGATTTGGTTTTCACATAAAGATAGAGGTTGAATACACCGGCTAGATCATCTAAGTGTCTTATGTTCCAACCTTGGTTGACCTATAGTCACGATACAGTCACATTATATGGTTCAGTTTACCTTCTCTATTCTAAAAAAAATAATAATAAAAAAAATAAATAAGGAGATGACAAGTCTAACCTCGTGGCGTAGTCTGGTTCGAGTAATTAAGCCCGAGGGGTGTTTCACCTAATGCCTTGAGCCAACTGGATCAGGAGTCATTGGCCGAAAACTCGCTATATGGACCTTGCTAGAGCCTAAGGGGGTTGGACTATTGTAATCACCATATGAGTTAAAAAAAAAAAAAAAAAAGCATGAATAGGGTTGGTCGGTCTGAACCCAGTGACATGTGGTAATGACTGGTTTGACTCCATTGTGTTGGACCTCTGTGCACTTTGGATATTTAGTTGGGATTGATAGCTCCTTCTTTTTATGCGAATCATTCTTGACAATTTTTAGACAACATGAGATATTTTGAAAATTTGATGGATTAGGCTCTAATAAACTGTAATAAACACCTGTGAACTTGAGTAGTGCACCTAAAAGTCAAGCGGTACCATGTTGTGGTGGAGGTATTAGTGCTCTAAGAAAGTCATCTGTTTATGCATACTACACTTTAGTATTACCCTTGCTTTGATAGTTGCCATGCTTGAGAAAAATATATAACACGTGTGCATTGACTTAAATTTCATTATATATATCATTTTATTCATGATGTTTGTGGGTAACATCTCTGAAAACCCTCACGAGACAACACTCGTCCACTAGGGTAACCTAAGGGTTTAACGGCTCGTTGCACATGCTAAGTGCAATCGTAATGCCCTACGAAAATGGGTACGTATCTTAGTTTTGTATCTTCAGCTTCAATATATTAAAAAAAAAAAAAAAGTCATAGGTTAGACAACATCTTTTGTGCCCTCATTTTACCGTTTGCCCGTTAATTGCTAGAGACTAGCAATAAGCAAGTTGGGGGGTGTGATGAGAGTACAAAAGTGCGTTCTACATGTTGCTTAAATTAATATTATTGCTAACAAATAATGATAAAAGGGCTGCATTAATTTTATATTTTATTTGGTACAGATTATCGTAAATCAGAGTTTAAATGTGCATTTGGTCGACTTCAAGCCTGATTACACTGGAACAGAATTGAACCTAGTCAAGCACACTTGCACCAGAGGGATACATGGCAGTCATCTGGAGGCAATGTGTAATGAAACATCCAAGGGCTTAGATTCATCAAGCCAAGAAGATCTGCAATTGGATCTCCCGCGCCCTTAGCCACCTGCCGGACCCGCATCCAAGCTCCTCATGAACGCACTCCTTCCTTCCGCAATCACCGCCCACCTCATCCGCCTGCGTCCATCTGCCTCCACAGCATCCGCGCGTCGTCCCATGCCCGTGATCGTCTCCCAGCTTCCTCCATCTTCGTTTTTCAGCGTGCAACCACATATCCTAGCGTCCACCCGAGCCTGTGAAGCCGCCCAGCATCCCGCATCATTTTCTTTCCCCGTTTCAAGCTTCCGCAGTCAACGTCTTCCCTGATCCCAGCCTTCGCGATTCATCCGGCATCCATCTCGTCCGCGTTCTCCTCTTCCACAGCGTCGCACCCGATCGGCTCCAGCGCCCGAGCCTGTGAAGCCTCCCAGCATCCCGTCTCCACCGTGTCCGCTTCTCCCGCGCTCTCAGCCATCTGCCGGACCAGCATCAGACCCCCTCAGCACGAGCAATCTGCCGTGATCCAGCCTCCCACGATCGCTCCTCCTCAGCCCCAGCCCGCGCCTCCTTCCTTCCGCATCCAAGGAATCACGCAGCCAGCTTCCTTCCCGCAATCACCTCCACAGCTACCTCCCGAGATCCCGCACCCGCTTCTCCTCCACTCCATGCTCCGGCGATCTATAAGAAGGGGAGGAGGAGGAAGAATAAGGGAGCTGATTCGGAAGAAAAAGGGAGGCGTCGGGCTGCTGCAGGGGAAGAAAACAAGAAAGAAGAAGAGAAAGGGAAACAGGGGATGCCCTGTTTCCGAAAATAAAAAAGAAGAAAAAAAAATATAGAGAGTGAGAAAGGGAGGGATGTTGATGTTTGTAATGTCTTGCTAATTCCTTTAGCAAAGGGTGATGGATGAATCCTTGTCATGTTGCTTTCATCAAGTACACTCTAAACTTTAAATCTAATTGTTTTATATCCATTTGTATGTTTTGGGTTCTTGCATATTTATTTATTAGATAGATCTTGCATGGTTTATATATATTGATGCATGGATTATTTCGATGCTTGATTTGTTGTAGACGTAACCGGCACGATAAATACTTGGATGTTTAATTCATGTTTTCAGATTGTATACTTCATGATTAGAACTATCCTATCATATTAATCCTTAATCAAGAATCGCCTAGTTTATTTGTTGAAAGTAACATTGTCAAGGAGGATTCCGGATCCCTAGTCTTCTCTATATTCTTGAATGTTGTTTAATCACATATTATTCTCTGCTTTTAACTTCTAAAGATCAACTAAAAGTTACATCTAAAAATTACGCTAATAATCCATAGATCGTTCCCTGAGGAATCGACCTCGGACTTCCGAGTTGTACTACTTGTGCGATTCTCCTGCACTTGGGAGAACAATTTTATTTTTGCACCACTTACCTTAGACACTGACTGGTTAATCAATTTCGATTTGATTACTCAAATGACTCGGGCTACACCTCTGAGCCTAAATCAAGTTCCATCTTGGTCTAATCAAAGACATGAACTTGATCCATCTGCAACTATTGTAAATTGACCAAAAATTTTCTTGACCTAATCTAGTTACTACTTAATTAGATTTGATCGATTAATTTTATTTGTCCATGTATGATTCTAACCTTAGGTCTAATCCAATCCTAGGAACTTGATTCAAGCTAACCCATATGCCCAAAGAATTATGCAATGTCAATTAATTGAGTTACAATTCTATTTCATAAAACTTAATTCTCAATTAAGTTTAGACTTATGAAAGTTTTGATCATTGCATATTTCTTTTTAATTACATATTAATTACAATCTTTCAATTCTTAAAATATATTTTCAGATTTGAGTTTTTATAATTAATCGCATGTAATCAGATTTAATTCATGTTTAAGTCATTATGTTTTATGTTCATGCATCACATATACATAACAACATGAATTAATACAAACAACATACACCTTATGTATTTATTTTTTCACTTTTATTTTTAGATCTGATTTGTTTATTAAAATCAGAGATCATATGAATCATAAATTTTATTTAGATCTAATCTAAATAATATTATGATTTCAGATTTATTTATGTTACAAATCTTAACATAAACATGCATCATATGCATTCAAAATTTCAGATCTAGTTAATCATGCATAATCAGCAATTAAATCAATCATAAAAATACTTTAGATCTAATCTAAGCATGCTCATGATTTCAGATTTAATTACAAAAATTAAAACATAAAAGTTTAAACATGAACCTGGCTCTGATACCACTGAAAGTGATACCTAGGTTCTTCGGTATTAAGCATGCTGAATATTTTTTTTTTTAAAACCATGGCTGAACCTGACCGGGTTGCTTACGTACCCCTTCATAAGGAGGATCAAGCCATACGTAGTTCTTTTTAAGTTTTAAAAAGCAGCAGAAAAGCCAAATCAAACAATTTAATTCATGCATGCTTACAAGATCAAATCTAGAAATCAACACCTTAAGAATATATAGGATTATGCCGAAATTGTTTTTTCATGCATGATTAACTATCAGATCTGAAAGGTAAACACTCTATTTCGATTAATCTCCGAATATCCATCGAATGGATTCTGGAGATAACTCCATGAGGAGCCCCAAAGGAGGGTAAAACCTCGGAGAATCAGACCTAGACCCTGACTCCAAAATAAAATATTGATGTGGGATTAATACCTTTTATGATAGAAGAAACTTATGGATCTGATCCTTGACTTCGTAGCCACACACACGAATGGCCTCTATGAGAAGTACACGCGAAGCCTTAGGTAGATCGTCTTCCGCGGGAATGCTAGCTCGCGCAGGAACGTTGTAATGGCTGAAGCTTTCTCCTTCTAAACACTCAACCTTTGATTGTTCTTCAAGAAGATGGAGGATGGATGTAAGGAAGAAGGAGAAGAAGGGATAGAGGCCCTCAGAGAATTTTTTCAGAATTTTTTGAAACCTCTAAATATGGTATATGTTGAACCCAAGGCATGGGGGTCTTTTATAGCCAAAAGACCACCCCACGCCTCACAACTAATTTAGCCAACTAATTTGGCTGATAAAATTCCCAAAAAATTCTGGTGGTTTTGCAGCTAAGAAGAGATAAACATAACGAAATTTTGTGCATTTTGGATTCCTAAAAGATAGGAATTCATGCATCCAAAATTCAGCCGCATACCACCCTATTTCATGTGCCATGCAATCCCTACAAATTAGGAAATTCATCTAAATCTTTCTAGAAAGATTTAAGGCACCATTTTTATAGAAAATATAGCCCCACGCCTCCTCTCTTCTCATGCTAATTTTTGGCCAAAAATAAAGAGGATAGGCATAGAAAATATTGGGGATAAATTAAGGTGTCATTCTTCTCCAAGAAGATAAGGATGGGTTCCTAAAATTTAGGGATTCTTCTCCTTATCCAATTCTGATTATTTGGACACATAATCCTCATCAAATAAGGTCTTTTAATTGATTTGGATCAGGCCCAATCCAATTGGATCAAGTCCCATCAATTGGGTCAAGCTCAATCTACTTGGGTTGAACCCAATCCAATTAGGTCAAACCCTAACGCAGCCCAAATTGAATCCTATTCAATTTGGCTCAACCTAAGCCCAATTACTCAATCAAATTGAGTTCATTAGCAATATAATTGCTAATTAATCCTTCAATAATTCAATAATTATTTTAATGCAACTTTTGCTTAGGATAATTTGTCAATCGAGTTGACCAAATTATCACTTAATGATTCTTAATCATTAATCAGCCATTTGATCAACCTAGAAACTTCTATGCATGTGACCTTATAGGTTTGAACCTAAGCCGGTAGTATAGGAACATCTTCCTATACTAATCGATGTGACCATCTAGCAATGGTACCCGACATCCGGATAGGCCGAATATATGCGAAGCAAATATTCTGGAACCCTGGACTATGGTTACTGTATAATTCAATCCCTTTGACTCCTAATGCCAGGATGACTTAGAGCTCACTGTCAATCCTATAATTAGTACATCCATTATGTGATTAACTTTAGATATCCCGTGACTCCTCACTGGGATTACCCTGGCCAAGGTTTTGCAAAATTAATCACAAGACATTATCTCCTATTTTCAGGAGGGGTCAATTCCATCTCGACTCACAACTGACTATGCAAGTACTTGACTGCACCTAGTGACCTTCCGTCACTGAATTAGAAATTCAGATAGTCCGGTACCAAAGTACAGTGAGTTGCTTGCTAGTCACGGGTTGCAATCTCAGGTCAGAGGGCCAAACTTATACCCATATCCACTCGGAACATCTCTTGACAGTAGAGCATTCCGGAATTGGTCACGTTCAGTGAAATGTACTCCTACACTTCACCTGTATGGCATGCTAGTATCTCCACACTCCTTGGTTAAGAGAACAACCAACGTTTATGTCACACAATGACCTAATCTCGATAATGTTGTCGTCCTAGTAACAACATATCATTTGGTCGCGAACAAGTTTAAGGACTCAAAGATAAATCCTCCTTTATCATAACATAAGTCCTAAGGACTTCATCATATAAGAGTTTATTTGAAGATGAAATGATGAATAATGCCAAATAATACTTCATTAATTTGTCAATTCATTTACAAAATTCAATCATCAATATGCTGGCGATTGACATTTAGGATACAATTCCCAACAATATTTCGACTTTACCACAATATCATTGAAAATTCCTTTCAATAGGTTGGAACAATTCCAACTCAACTCACCAAGGATCATCGACCATCAAGATAGTCCCTATGAGTCTCACCATCCACCAGTGACACCTAGCAGCATGTAGTGACTATCCAGCAGAATGGAATGATGAACCTCTAGGTGCAGTTATCGTATGATATAGTCCTTTTATCATGGATCCCTATAGGATGGAGGTCATGAATAACTCGTCAAACTCCATCGTCTGTCGTATGTCTAGATTTATTCGTCTTATGTTTGAGAGTGGAAAACTCTTTCTCCACTGTACATACTGCCCCGGCTGAAGTCATACGAACTCTGTCTTATAAATCACATAGGATCACTCCTTACCTACCAAGGTCGATAGATTCCTTACAGGTGCATACCCTACTCCTACAGTGAATCTACTGTAGCCAATCTACATAATAAGTACCCATATGGCTAGAGACCATGTATACGTTTAGTCAAACTACAGCAACCTCACTGTGAATAGCCGAAGCACCGCAGGTCAAAGGACTAGTCACACTACTGCAACATCAAGTAAGTCACTGACGAGTGGATAGACAAACAAGTGACTTCTTATCTTAGTCACGCTCAGTACCCTTGTTCTCTAACAAGCATCTGCACTATCACTTCAGCGTTCCTACACTATGGACTGATAAATGTTGAATAATTTATAATTTAGTTATCTTTCCATAGCACTTACCAATGTTCTTAAACGGATAAATACTTATTTTACCATGAAATTGAATAAACATTGAAATAAATTTAAAATATGGTAAGAGGTAAATAATTCTGAACTTGTCTCTCTCCTGGTTGCGATCTTTCATAAAAATATATAAGAAGGAGATTGTGTTGACCCGGTTTAGTAACCTGATCAAGCTAAGGCTATGATTAAATAAGTTTTGGTCCTGATTAGATAATTATTTTTGTATAAGGAAAAATGTTTGATTAACCCATTTTATTAAGTCACGGTCCTATTTTTAGTCTTGTCGAGTCCGGTCTGAAGCAGTTCAGCAAGAATTAAATTTAAATGACATTGGGCTCGAGAACAGGTTCAAGCAAATCAACGATCATGACCCACCTCAAATCCAAAGCCAATTCCCAATCAATTCCTTACCTGCCTTCGTATAAAATTTATAATTTTTAAAACTAAAAAAAATAAAAAATAATTAAATATCCACCATAATTTTGGAAAAAAAAATTACTGGAATCACTGTTCATATGAACAGTGTTTCGCAAAAACACTGTTCATATGAACAGTGTTACAAAAAAATAATAATAATAAAAGTTATTTCACTATTTATCTTCTCCTTCCCAGCGCTGCAACAGGAGACTTCTTCCCCAAATTGGCCAGCCATTCTTCCATTCCTTCCCATCCATCCGCGTATCATCCCACGTGCCAGATCCATCTACGAGGCGTCTTCATCCTCGGGTATTCCGCCATCAGCCGGTGCAGCCAGCGACCACTCCTCCGCGATCCCGGGCTTCCGTGATCAGCGACCCAGCCGCGTCAAAATCCCAGCATCTCCGCCTCTTCTTCCGCCCGTGACGCATCCGGATCCAATCCCAGTCTCCTGCGATCCAGCCTCCACCGAGAGCTCGTGATCCACTTCTTCAACGCGTCCATGGCACGATTCAAGGCTGCAGCGCATCTCCGGCCATCCTTCCGTTTCGAACACAGCCAAGGCATCCCAGATTTCAGCTCCCAATCGCAACCAGCATCCTATTTTTCGCCATCAACGTCCGCATCTCCTCTGGATTCAAAACCCCCAAATCACGGATTGATGCCCTTCACCCGAGATCCAGCCATTCTCCCAGCATCACGCCCTCGCGTGCAACAGGAATCAAGCCTCCACGAGATCAAACACCTCAGACCACGCCCTGAATCCATCGCTGGGTCTTCAGCGGTCTATAAGAGGAAGACGAGAAGAAGAAAGAAAGTAGGGGGGGCTCGGTTAAGAAGAACAGAGCATGCTCTGTTATGGTGCCGAGAAGGGAGAATAAAAAAAGAGGGCGGCTGTGAGCGGATGAGTTAGTGAAAGAATAAAAAAAAAGCATAAAAAAAGAAAGGATTTGAGGCGGATGGCAAAGGATTTCTTCAGCCAACCAATGGAGATGACGAGCACCATGAGCAGCTAAACCTCGGTTTAGGGGTTTGATGAAGCCATAGAGGAGTATTCGTTTCATTTTTATTTTGAGTTTGTATTGTAAGATTGTTGCATGATGAAGAATTTATCGATTGATCTTATGATTTATCCAATTTATGTGAATCATATATCTTGCATAAAATATTTTACATAGATTGATCTATTTCATCGAATCCAATACCTGTGGTTTGGAGGAGATATTCATGAGACATCGATTTCATGTTTAATGATTTAATGATCAGATGCATCTTGCTAGGTTAGACAGGTCATGCTTATCGTTAGAGTAGATGGTTTGTGCTAGACTTAGATGATTCATGCTGGAAATTAGTTATAATTTTCTTTTGTGATTGCTTTGGCTTGTAGTCGGAAGCAATCAAGTCTTACATACAACTCAATCATTGAAAGCATCACGGATATAAATCTATCAGTGGATTCTAGCCCTAAACACCTCCCTCCATAGATAATTCATACTACTACATCCTTAGTTTTTATCATTTACTCTAGCTTATACCTTTTGAAGTATTTAATTAAGAAAAAAATAACTTGTCTCCAATCCCTGTGGACCGACACCCGTAATCACTATCCTACAGGATACATGCTATTGCATGGTTTATTTTCAAAATTGAAAGAACCGATCAATTTTTGAATGTTAAAAAAAAAATCTAAGAGAATTGGGTTGCCTCCCAACAAGCGCTAAGTTTATTGTCTTCAGCCAGATACAGTGAGGTAGTTTTTGCATCTCCTTCTATGAGGTCATCTATTTTGTCTATTATAAAACACTCAACTTCCCTCGCGGGTTGGTCGGCCGCATTGAACACATTTAATTTTACCTTCATGTTCCCAAATGATATGTTCATTACCCCCGTTCTACAATTGATGCACGCATTGGCTGTTGCTAAAAAGGGGCTTTAAGAGAAGAACAAGGGTGATTATTCAAAAAAAAAAAAAGAAGAGAAAAACCTAAAAATTTCAAATTTCAAAATTTAAATTTCAGAATTCAAATTTCAAACTTCAGCTCATAAAATTTAAAAAGAAAAATAAATAATTTGCTTGATCACCTATTCAATGAAATTTAATATCATGCTATAAAACATTAAAAAAAAAAATCTCTTGATTGTTGCATATAGTATAAGGCATCAGCATAAAATATTCTAAGGGCTGAACCCATTTAAAAAGATAAGGTAGGGATTTCATCACTCGTCCTTAGCCCAAAAATCACCCCAGTGCATAAATATCCTAAGCTTAACTAAAATCAACTAGACGTTGGCCCTTAAGGACATTCGAGCTCAATAGGACGAAGACCACCGAAAGTTGCACCAATTTCGCTCTGTGGCTTAGTTAATGTCTAGGCAAGCTTTGTCCCTATAAGGGAGACAGTTCATCTGTTCGAGGCAAGTGGGTTTTAAGTGGGACCTTTGCGAACGCATCATGACCCCTCCACTTACCTGGGAGCTTACCTGGTCAACTCGGTTCATTAGACCGGATTGGAGGCTTAGGTGCCCTCTTCAAACCAGTTAGGAGCTGTCTAGAAATTTAAGAAAAATATTAGAAATTGAGGTGTAATGTTTTGTTGCATGTTTGATTGTGAATAGATTTTTGTTTTAGGGTATCTTTAGTTGGTACTTATATTTATTATTATTTTTAAAAAAAAAGAAAAAAGAGAGGAAATTATTTTGCATGCTAAAGTGGAATAGGGACGACACCGGTCGATTAAGTCGTACAACTTTAGATCATCCCTTAGGACATACCCCTGAAATTTCTTCGCAATATCTCACACCTTGTGAGATGGCTGATTTAAATGAAGATGTGGGGAGTCACCACGATCGAGAACGTGAACCCCATGTTATGACCCTAAGACAATACCTACAACCGGCTAGGACTAGTCAGCCTTCATACATAATTTTTCCTGATAATGTAGGACATTTTGACATCAAATCCGGGGTAATTCAATTACTACCCAAGTTCCACGAGTTAGAGTCCGAGAGTCCGTATCTTCATTTAAAGAATTTTGAAGAATTGAGCATTACATTTAGAGTGCCAAACGTCACCGAGGATGTCCTCAAGCTGACATTGTTTTCTTTCTCTCTAAAGGATAAGGCCAAAACATGGCTAAACTCTTTGCGACCTAGATCAATAAGAACTTGGCAAGATACGCAGAGAGAATTTTTAAAGAAGTTCTTCCCCACACAAAGGACCAACTTTTTGAAAAGACATATCAGCAATTTCCAACAAAAAGATAATGAAACATTTTATGAATGTTGGGAAAGATTTAAAGACCTTCTTCTCTCATGCCCTCATCACGGGTTCGAAACCTGGAGAACCATTAGCTTCTTTTATGAAGGTTTATCTCCACAGTTGAAACAGTTTGTAGAGACCATGTGCAATGGTAGATTTTTAGAAAAACACCCCGATGAGGCGTGGGAATATTTGGATTCCCTTGCTGAGACTGCCCAACTTTGGGATAACGGGGATAGAAACACCAAGTCTTTACCTAAGCCTACTAGCTCTGTACAGGGAGGCTTTTACAACCTTAGAACTGAGGATGATCTTCATGCTAAAATGGCAGCCCTTACTAGGAAGGTAGAAGAAATTGAGCTTAGGAAGGTTGAGCCTATCAAGACTATAGAGCTTAGAAACGAGTGTTGTGGTATCTGCGATATGTCGGATCATACCACTACAGATTGCCCCACCATACCGGTATTCAAAGAAGTTTTGCACGATCAAGCAAATGCTATGAACTCCTACCAAAAGCCTTATAGCGATCCATACTCGAATACCTATAACCCTGGTTGGAAGAATCATCCAAATTTTAGGTGGAGAAATGTGAAAGAGTAGATGCCCTACAAGCCAATCGCAATATGTATTGTGAAGGATTTTCTTTTGATTTTCCAAATCATGTACATGACATTCAATATAAATAAAGGCATTGTGTTTCATCATATGCTGTTGATTATATTTGTGATGAACCCCTTAGATTAAGGCAATGATTTTGAGGCTATGATGAGATCATACTAGTGAGACCTAAAATCCTAAAATCCTAATCTTAAATATTTCCAGTCATTGGTACATTGAGTCGGGGATCAATGTTTACCGGACAGACTGGCACATCTTATGTATGCTCGATACAGAGGGTGATTGATCTCACAATCACTTGTGTGGAGACACTAATACAAAGATGTGGGTGCTCATTAAAGAAATGAGTTCACTGAATTGACCTACAAAGAGAAATCTTATGAAGTCTTACTTACATGTCAAAAGATGATTCTCTTAGTGGAAGTTGTGCAACTGATCCTTTGACCTGAGATCACCATAGTATCGTGTGCACATAAATCCATATTTTGGTTTTCACTCATTCATGACAATAAGTTATGTACAAGGTCTTCTGAATATGGCGGAATGTGTACGAAGGTTATGAGTAGGTCAACAAGGAATTAATCACTTCTAGTAAGAGAAGATCGCATCCTATTTATTCTAATCATATGATAATTCAGGAAGCCTTTGATCAAAGCACAATGAAAATTAGAAAGAGTTTCTAATGTTTCATTATTCGAATTATCATTAGAAGATTGAGAAATATATGAATATGAAATTGAGTTTGACATATATTCATACTCATATACATATTCGGGATGTAGTTTGTTTAAAGGATTGAATTGCACGGTAACTTGCCACTGAAGGGTATTTTTGGTATTTCTACTAAATTTCATATTTTTCGGGTAGACATGATACGTTGCTAGACATCAATCTTGTCTTATAGGTTTGATCGAATTAAATAGTTTAATTCGATCACCAATTAGAAAGGATTCTAATTGTTAAGTTCGGGTTCGCGCAGTTTGGACTTAAATCGATTAGAAGAGTTCTAATCAAGTTGGGTCAACTCGCACTCACACCTATTGCTGGCTAAGTATGGAACCCAATGGGTCACACACAAGAAAACTTATTAAGGGTCTAATTGGATTAGATCATGTTTGCAAGATAGACATCCTAGCAGGTGTTGCAAACCCCTAGCTCCTGATTCAAATTAAATTCGAATCTGATTCTTAGGTTAGGTTGATCTAATATGATTAGATCATGACCTAATATGGGTTAGCCAAGAGTTGGAACCTATTTGGCTTTAATTAGACCTGATTTGATTAGGTTTAATGTTTTCTTTAAGTTGGTTAAACCCAATTGGATTGGGTTTGATAGGATCTTCACTTCTGGACCATTGGATGGCTGTCTTGGTGCATAGAGATGCTTATGGCATATTTTAATATGTTGCTTTGTTGTACAACCACAAGGCTATAAGTATTTTAAGAGGATAGGATAAAGTTGAGAATTGCATGAGATGCAATTGGAAAGAGTTTCCTACCTTGAAACTCATAAAGGTTTGTTGTGCAACCACAAGGCTTTTATGATGAATTAAGATCTCAACCCTACTAAGAAAAATTAGATTTTCTCGTTTATCATAGGAGAGGGCCATGATATTCGATAAAATAGTGGGAGTAACAATTAGATAAAGTCCTTGTCTAATTGTATATATGTCATCATGATTGGTTTGTTTATGATAGTTTTGTTCTTTGCTTATGTAGAATTAATTCTGAATTAAATGGCATCTTCACTATCACTAAGAGGCATCTTGGATGCCAACAAGTTGACCGGTCCAAACTATGTAGACTGGTTGAGGAATCTTAAGATTGTACTTACTCAGGAGAAAATTTCCTATATTCTTGAAACTCCTGATCTTGGAGATCTAGGGGATGATGCTACAGAAGAGGAGGTAGTCACACATAAGATGTGGAAGAATGACAGTTTAACTGTCAAATGTATCATTCTTGCCTCCATGAGCAATGAGCTACAGAGACAACATGAGAACATGGACACTCAATCCATACTTCTTAATTTAAAGGAGTTGTATGGAGAGCAGAGTAGAACTGCTAGATATGAGATATCTAAGCAATTGTTCCGTGCTAGAATGAATGAAGGAACATCCATGCAAAACCATTGTCTTATGGTTATAGACTTGATCACCAGATTAAGTCAATTAGGTTTTGCTATGGATAGTGAGCTCAGTCAGGATTTGATCCTGCAATCACTACCTGAATCATTCTCTCAGTTTGTTGTGAAGTTTTACATGAACAAGCTGAATGTCTCACTGCCTGAGCTATTAAATATGTTAAAGACAGCTGAAATCCATATCGAAAAGGAAAGAAACCTAATCTTAAGTATCTTAAGATATGGGGTTGTCATGCTTATGTCAAAAGAAATTTTGGACATAAGCTAAGTGCTAGATCGGACAAGTGTACATTTGTAGGTTATCCTAAAGACAGTTTAGGATATATCTTCTATGATCCTACCGAACAAAAGGTATTTGTTGCTAGGCATGCCACTTTCTTGGAAAAAGAGTTTTTCTTAGAAAAGGGCAAGGATAGGAGAATTGAACTTGAAGAAGTTTAAGACCTACAAATGGAAACACAAGATATTCCTCAACCAGATGTACCCATTGATGAAGTACAACCACAACACACATCTCCTCTCCAAAGGTCAGATAGAGTGCGAAATGCACCTAAGAGGTATGGGTTTATCATTGAGAATGATGAAGCCCACATCGTTGAAAATGATGATCCTCTGACCTATTCGGAAGCTATCATGAGTAATGACTCTAACAAATGGTTAGAAGCTATGAAATCCGAAATAGACTCTATGTATACCAACCAAGTATGGACTTTGGTTGATGCACTAGAAGGTGTAAACCCTATAGGTTGCAAATGGGTCTATAAGAAAAAGATTGGAGCAGATGGCCAAGTAGAAACCTACAAGGCTAGATTGGTGGCAAAAGGTTTCAGGCAAAAGCAAAGAATTGACTATGATGAAACTTTTTCACCAGTTGTCATGCTTAAATCTATTCGGATTTTGCTTGCAATAGCTGTATACTATGATTATGAAATTTGGCAGATGGATGTCAAAACCGCCTTCCTTAATGGTTATCTTGAGGAAGAGGTTTACATGACACAGCCAGAAGGATTTGTCTCAAGTAGAAGAGCAAATCAAGTAGGGCAAGCTTAAGAGATCTATTTATGGATTAAAGCAAGCATCGAGGAGTTGGAACATCCGTTTTGATACAACAGTCAAAGAGTTTGGTTTTATCAAAAATGTGGATGAACCATGTGTGTACAAGAAGACTAGTGGGAGTGTCATTGTCTTCTTAATATTGTATGTAGATGACATACTAATCATTGGAAATGATATTCCAATGTTACAATCGGTCAAGACTTGGCTATCAAAAAGCTTTTTCATGAAAGACTTGGGAGAAACATCCTATATACTTGGTATAAAGATCTATAGGGATAGATCTAAAAGGATGCTAGGCTTGTCCCAGTCTAAGTACATAGAGCGTGTGCTGAAAAGATTCAGCATGGAAGGAAGTAAAAGAGGTTACTTACCTATGAGTCATGGCATACGTCTCTCTAAGAAGATGTCTCCTAAGACATCTGAAGAGACGAATAGAATGAATTCTATTCCCTATGCTTCGGCAGTAGGATCAATTATGTATGCTATGCTATGTACTAGGCCTGATGTTGCTTATGCCTTAGGCATAACAAGCAGATTCCAGGCTGATCCAGGAGAGAATCATTGGATAGCTGTGAAAAATATTCTTAAGTACTTAAGAAGGACTAAAGATATTTTTCTAGTTTATGGAGGATCTGAGTTGAAACTAGAAGGATTTTCTGATTCTAGTTTTCAATCAGACCCAGATGATAGCAAGTCCACTTCAGGGTATGTCTTTACCCTAAATAGTGGTGCAGTGAGCTGGAAGAGTTTCAAGCAGCAAACTGTAGCTGACTCAACTACTGAGGCAGAATACATCGCTGTAAGTGAAGCCGCTAAGGAAGCTGTCTGGATGAAGAAGTTCATCTCTGAGTTGGGAGTAGTTCCTGAGATTGCTGGACCAGTTCCAGTTTATTGTGACAACACTGGAGCTGTTGCTCAAGCAAAGGAACCAAGGTCTCATCACAAATCCAAGCACATTCTAAGACGCTTCCACCTCGTTCGAGAGATCGTCGAGAGACAAGACATAGTCATTGAACGAGTAGACACAAAGAACAACTTAGCAGACCCGTTCACTAAAGCTCTACCACAATAGCAGTTCGATCGCCACCTCGATTGTATGGGGATGAAATATAAGGGCGATTGGCTTTAATGCAAGTGGGAGATTGAAAGAGTAGATGCCCTACAAGCCAATCGCAATATATATTGTGAAGGATTTTCTTTTGATTTTCCAAATCATGTACATGACATTCAATATAAATAAAGGCATTGTGTTTCATCATATGCTGTTGATTATATTTGTGATGAACCCCTTAGATTAAGGCAATGATTTTGAGGCTATGATGAGATCATACTAATGAGACCTAAAATCCTAAAATCTTAATCTTAAATATTCCCAGTTATTGGTACATTGAGTCGGGGATCAATGTTTACCGGACAGACTGGCACATCTTATGTATGCTCAATACAGAGGGTGATTGATCTCACAATCACTTGTGTGGAGACACTAATACAAAGATGTGGGTGCTCATTAGAGAAATGAGTTCACTGAATTGACCTACAAAGAGAAATCTTATAAAGTCTTACTTACATGTCAAAAGATGATTCTCTTAGTGGGAGTTGTGCAACTGATCCTTTGACCTGAGATCACCATAGTATCTTGTGCACATAAATCCATATTTTGGTTTTCACTCATTCATGACAATAAGTTATGTACGAGGTCTTCTGGATATGGCGGAATGTGTACGAAGGTTATGAGTAGGTCAACAAGGAATTAATCACTTCTAGTAAGAGAAGATCGCATCCTATTTATTCTAATCATATAATAATTCAGGAAGCCTTTGATCAAAGCACAATGAAAATTAGAAAGAGTTTCTAATGTTTCATTATTCGAATTATCATTAGAAGATTGAGAAATATATGAATATGAAATTGAGTTTGACATATATTCATACTCATATACATATTTGGGATGCAGTTTGTTTAAAGGATTGAATTGCACGGTAACTTGCCACTGAAGGGTATTTTTGGTATTTCCACCAAATTTCATATTTTCTGGGTAGACATGATACGTTGCTAGACATCAATCTTGTCTTATAGATTTGATCGAATTAAATAGTTTAATTCGATCACCAATTAGAAAGGATTCTAATTGTTAAGTTCGGGTTCGCGTAGTTTGGACTTAAATCGATTAGAAGAGTTCTAATCAAGTTGGGTCAACTCGCACTCACACCTATTGCTGGCTAAGTATGAAACCCAATGGGTCACACACAAGAAAACTTATTAAGGGTCTAATTGGATTAGATCATGTTTGCAAGATAGACATCCTAGCAGGTGTTGCAAACCCTTAGCTCTTGATTCGAATTGGATTCGAATCCGATTCTTAATTGATCTAATTTGATTAGATCATGTTGTAATATGGGTTAGCCAAGAGTTGGCACCTAATTGGCTTGGTTTGAGTCTAATTGGATTAAATTTAATAAATCATTCAATCTAGACCGTTAGATCTTGATCTACCGTTGGATGAAGACATAATGGAGAGTTGGTTTAACCCAATTGGATTGAGTTAGAGGATGGCTACCATAATTGACCATTGGATCTTAATCCCACCATTGGATGAAGACTTAATGGGTCAAGTGAATGGCGCCTTGCATTGGAGCCCTTGGATCATCATCATGAAAGATCAAGAGGTGAGGCGTGATGGACATGTGATTAGCATGTGATGTTGACTTGGTCAAAATATGGCACCACATGAAAGGACATATCATTTGATACACCTCCTCACTTGATCTGCACCTCCTCTTATTTGATATGGCCCTTTAGATGATGCCCTTTCATGAGAGGATGTGTGGATGGGATGCATCCCTTGGAGATGCATCCCTACACCTATTATAAATAGGCTAGCACTCCATGGGTTTCATCATTCCAACTCCACCCCACTCCTCTCTTCTTTCTTTCTTACATTAGTTTCTTTCTTTCTAGCATTGCTTCTAGTGTGTCCTAAGCCAAGACAAGGTGGTCTTCTTTAGGACAAAAGGATTAGAAGTGATTTTAGAAGGTTAAAGAAAAATAGAAGAAAGGAAAGCAAGCCATTAGAGTTCTTTAGAAGAATTCTGCATTAAGGATCAAAGTCTTTGGAGCTTAAGACTTAAATCAAGTTTTCGTGTGGATCAACGTTGGAGGGTGAACACTTGGGCACCTAGTGGAAATTCTGCACATTAGATTAGCGTTAGAGGTATTCTTCTATTTCTGTATTTATATTATATTATTTGATTGCTTCCATTAAGGTGATCTTGGCTTATAAGGGTTTTATGTTAAGGAACTTTATCAAGAAATTTTTAAAATTCCTAGCTTCCGCTGCCCATTATAGCATGCTAGAACCCTTCAAAATGATCATCCTCAACAGTCACACCATTCAGCTCCTCCACCTACTGTTAGATGTATGCCCTAGAAGCCAATTTTGGCTGACACATTATTAATTCTAGGACATAATTTGTACTTGACTTTATTATTATTGAATAAATGAAAGGCATCTTTTTCATTCATATTATTATTGTGTCTATGAATCGTCCAAGGAATTAATAAGATGATGATGCATATTCTCAAGAGTTGAGAATTTGAGCCATGTATCATTAGTGATTAATTTCTAAACGCTCCTGATCGATGGATCATCACGAGGACGGTGATCGATCCGATGAGATCAGTACACAGATTACTTTCCTTATGGATGGACGAGACTCGAGTCCACAGTGTAGCGACACTGAAGTAATAGTGCAGGTGCTTGTTAAGAACAAGGGTACTGAGCGTGACCAATACAAGAAGTCACTTGGATGTCTGTCCACTCGTCAGTGACTTGCTTGATGTTGCAGTAGTGTGACTGGTCCTTTGACCTGCGGTGCTTCGGCTACTCACAGTGAGGTTATTGTAGTTTGACTGCACACATACATGGTCTCTAGCCATATGGGTCCATGCAGTGTAGATTGGCTGCAGTAAGTTCACTGTAGGAGTAGGGTATGCACCTATAAGGAATCTATCGACCTTGATAGATAAGGAGAGATCCTATGTGATTTATAAGACTGAGTTCGTAAGACCTCGGCCGGGGCAGTATGCACAGTGGAGAAAGAGTTTTTCACTCTCGAACTTAAGTCGAATAAATCTTCACATATGACAGACGATGGGGTTTGACGAGTTGTCCATGACCTCCGTCCTGTAGGGATCCACGATAGTAGGACTGTATCACATGATAACTGCACCTAGAGGTTCATCATTCTATTCTGCTGGGTAGCCACTACATGTTGCTAGGTGTCACTGGTGGATGGTGGGACTCATAGGGATTATCTTGATGATCGATAAACCCTAACGAGTAGAGTTGGAATCGTTCCAATCCATTGAAAGGAGTTTTCAATGATATTGTGATAGAGATCATAATATATCTCACTACCAGTCAGAGTAGAACCTATGGGGTCACACACATTAGAAGTATTGACCGATCCGATGGTTGGATCGTGATTAGGAATCACAAGTAATCAATTCGATTGATATTCAGTTGAAGAAGAAACAAAGGAAATTAATTAATTGGACTTGAAACAAGAGTCCTACTTCGAGTAGGATTCCTAGAGTCCTAATTGGATTAGGACTGGAAATCCTAGTTGGAGTAGGACTGGAATTCCTACTTGGAATAGGATTCCTACAATCCTAATGAGATTAGGAGTTTTAAATTAAAATCGGATTCCTACTTGGAGTAGGATTCCTAGAGTCCTAATCAGATTAGGACTTCGGATTCAAATAGAGTCCTAATTGGATTAGGACTAAAATTAAATATGTCCTAATTTGGATTAGGGTTTCTTAAGTCACAATTAATTATTAATCTAATGAATCAATAAGGCTCCTAATTGGATTAGGATTGAAGAGTTCAATTGAGTCAAAATTGATTTAAGTTCTAATTGGATTAGGACTTATCTAGATTGGATCCAAATTGGTTCACCCTTGGGCTAAGCCTAATTAGATTAGGGCTTGACCACATTAGGGCATCCCAATCTTTACTTAATAAGGATTAGGGCAACCATGAAGGAGGGGCTCACGCCCCTCCTCCTTTGATCCCTTGGTGTGGCAACAAGAGGGGCCGGCGCCCCTCTTGGTAATACATCAAGGGCTCCTAACTTGTAGGAGCCCTAGATGGCTATAAAAGAGGGCAAGGGGGCTGACGCCCTAATTGATTGAAACCCTCTCCCTCTTGTGCCGTGGCCACCCTCTCCCTCTCCTTGGTTCAGCCGCAAGCAAAGGGAAGAAAAGAAAAAGCCATTGGCGGCCCCCTCCTCTTCTCTTCCTCCTCCCAACGCAAGGAAAAGGGAGTAGGCTGCAAGGGCTTTGGTTCTTCATCCAGTTGCCTTCTTCTTCTTCCTCCTCTCAAGCACAATCAAGGGTTGATTGATAGAGAGGAAATCAGCCATCAAAAGAAGTCTTTGCAAGGGAGCTAGCACCCCGGGAAGACAAGAAAGCTTTGATCGGTCCTCTACTTCGTGTGGATACCCGTAGAGGCCGGACGTTTGAACGGCTTCAAACGAACCTTCATCCTAAAACCATGAACTTCAGTTTGCGGTGATCATCTACCCGCACAAGGTGAAGATCTGATCTTCTAATATTTTTAAAAGTTTTTAATTCTTGCCTAACTACGAACGGTTTATGAAACAACGTTCATGAGATGAACGTCAATCCCGCTTATGTCGATTCCGCTGCCATCTGAATTTTTTTTGAAATATCAGCAGCATGGGCGGGTTCCCAACAGTGGTATCAGAGCTTAGGCTTCGTAGATTAAGGTAAGAATTAATTATCTAAAGGCTTATTAGATCTGAAAATTGAATGATCATGCATGCTGAAAATTTCTGCATGTAGATTTTTCAGGGTTGCTGAATTTTTGCATGCTGATTTTTATGTGATAAGATGATGATTCTAATTGCATTGTTAATGAGATTATAAAGTTTAGAATCATGATTAGCATGATCAGCAACCTATGTCATAACATAATCAATTAATTCTCAGATCTGAAAATTATAATTGTTGCATATGGTGATGATCATAAGATTCAAACCCTTTTGGTATCGAATGTAATGACCTGCGATGTGATCTGTAATGGCATGTAATTTTTCAAATGCTTGCATGCATCTTATTTAATATTTTGAGAGGCCTGCGTGCCTCCTAAAAGGGGATGTAATTTATTTTTATTTTTATTTTATATCTGATTGTATTTCTGTGATGTGATGTACGTCAACGATCAAGTCGAAGACAAGGCATGAGATGAACAGGGGTCTAAGCGGTTGATGGCGATTGGATCAAGAGTTGGTCAAGGATCGAATCAAGGAGGCTTGGAACCAATTCAAGAGTTGAAGACCAGTTGATCGATTGACGTGCATGTGCTTGTAATACGACCTAACTAGAATCTATGATCATCACCTATTTAAAGTTTAGCTTTAATTATTGCTGCGATTATAACTGCCTGCAATGTGCCGTTTGCATGTGATGTGAATGAGAGTCGGGTAGATAGGGTTACATGTGATGTAGCAAACCAAATAAGACCTAAACTAAAACCTTCTCAATCAAGTCGAGAGTGAACCGACATGAGCAAGTCATATTAGATTAATTGATCTAATTGGTGTCTAGGAAAGCATGAAAGGTGGTTACTTAATTAGGACCTTACTCTCTGAGTAAGGGGAGCCTCCCACCTGCTTACCTGGCCAATTGTTCGATTACCTCTTATGAAGAGCTCAAGTTGCAAACACTAAGACCTGATTAACCAATATTAAGTCAATAGGTCTTCCACTGTAGTAGAGCTGCTAAGGTCTTTCTGATGTTGATTTGTCTCGGCTGGACACAGTGGGCAAGTTGCATCGGGGGGCTGGACCTCTCTATAGACATGAGATGTTGTAGGGTAAAGGTGGGGTTGGGCACCAATAACTGTTAGGTGAGGACCCAATGACGACTTTATTCCTACGGTTATACGGTGGGTCTGACTTAACTAAGAAATGAGACCAATAACTGTTAGGTGAGGTTTTCATGGCTTAGAGACCAAGTTGCACTGCAACATGCTTGAGAAGCATTGTACAAGAGTTGTACATTCATCAATCTATGTGTCACCAATAACTGTTAGGTGAGGTGGCATGTAAATCGGTAGAACCGCAGTACCCACTAGAAACTCTAGTCGTGTAGGATTTTCGTTTTCCCACCAGGGGAGTGTGAGGAATTCGAGAAAATAGTGGGAGGTACATTCGTTCTAAAAGTCCTTAGAACAGATTAAGGATCAAGTACAAAAGTCTAACTAGAATCTTTACTCTCTGCAGATCATAATGTCAGCCTCAAACCCTTTGACCCGTATTCTTGAGACCAACCGATTGACCGGTATAAATTACAAGGACTGGCTTAGAAATCTCAAAATTGTTTTGAGCTGTGAGAAAATAGGCTACATACTCGATTCAGATATTCCCACACTACCAACACGTCCTACTGATGTTCAGCGACAGATGCATCAAAAGTGGATAGATGATGACATTAGAGTCAAGTGCTATATGATGGCATCCATGTCCAATGAACTCCAATGCCAGCATGAGAGTCTCAAGACTGCTAGGGACATGCTAGCACACCTGCAAGAGTTGTTATGGTGAGCAGAGTCGCACAGCTCATTTTGAAGTGTCCAAGAGGCTCTTCAAGACAAAGATGCGCGAAGGGCAGTCCGTCCATGATCACAGTCTGACTATAATCAAGGGCCTTGAGGAGCTTGAGAAGCTTGGTATGAACATGCACAAGGAATTGCAAGTTGATCTGATCCTTCAATCCCTTCCTGATTCATTTGGTCAGTTTATAGTAAACTACCACATGAATAAGATTGAATGCACTAAGACTGAACTGATAAATATGTTGGTAACTGCTGAGGGAGCCTTGAAAGGTTCAAGGGGCAATGTCCTTGCTACTGAGTTGACTTCTGGTTCCAAGAGAAAGTCTGCTTGGAAGAAAAAGAAGCCTGCTAAGAAGCACAAGAAAGACAAGAAGCCAAAGAAGGAAGTTCAAAAGAAAAAGGCTAACGACAAAGGAAAATGTTTCCACTGCAATGTCGACGGCCACTGGAAGAGAAACTGTCCTTCATACCTCGAGAGCCTGAAGAACAAGAAAGGTGACACACCTTCAGAAGGTATAGACTTGCTCATAATTGAAACTAATCTAACGGTCTCTTCTACTTCTAGTTGGGTTATAGATTCTGGTTCTAGTGCTCATCTGTGCACTACCATGCAGGGTCTAAAGGAAAGTAGAAGGCTGGCGGAAGGTGCGATAACTCTTCGGGTTGGCAACGGGCTAAAGTTGCTGCTGTGGCTGTCGGCACCTACCATCTGCGACTACCGTCTGGTTTTAGTTTATTACTTAGAAACTGCTATTATGTACCTGCTGCTAGCAGAAATTTGATTTCTGTTTCATGTCTAGCACAGGAAGGTCATGTTTTTACATTTGACAAAGACTGTTGTTCTATTTATTTAAGAAATAAAATAGTCGCACGTAGTTTTATGATTGACAGTCTCTATCATTTGCATATGGATGTATTTATAAATGTGTCTGAGCAAGTAGTGAATGCCAAAGGATCCAAAAGATCCAGGGATGAGACAAACCAAAAATATTTGTGGCACCTCAGGCTTGGCCATATTGGAGAGGACAGAATGAACAAAATGGATAAAGATGGACTTCTCGGCTCATTGACTTCCGAGTCATATCCAGTTTGCGAATCCTGTCTTCAAGGAAAAATGGCTAGATTGCCCTTTGTAGGACATGGGGAGAGGACCACTGAAATACTTACCCTAGTACATACAGATGTATGTGGCCCATTCGATATGCTAGCCAGGGGACGTTATTCGTACTTCATTACCTTACCGATGATTATTCACGGTATGGGTATGTGTATCTTATTAGATACAAATCTAAATCTTTTGAAAAGTTCAAAGAATTCAGAAATGAAGTAGAAAAACAAACTGGAAAACCCCTTAAGGCTCTTCGATCAGATCGAGGAGGAGAATACCTTAGTGGAGAATTCCGGAACTATCTCAAGGACAATGGCATAGTCTCACAATGGACACCTCCTGGTACACCTCAACTCAACGGGGTGTCAGAGAGGAGGAATCGGACCCTATTGGATATGGTCAGGTCCATGATGAGCTTCACTGATTTACGATGTTTCTTTGGGAAGATGCCTTACTTACCGCAGTATATCTACTTAATAGAGTTCCCTCTAAATCCGTTCCTACCACACCGTATGAGATATGGCATGGTAAGAAACCAAGTCTTGGTCATCTCAAGATTTGGGGATGTCCGGCCCACGTCAAGAGACTACAGGCAGACAAACTAGAGGCTAGGACCATAAGTGCTCGTTTTATAGGATATCCTAAAGAGTCATTAGGATACAATTTTTACGTCTCAGAGGATCACAATGTGTTTGTGAGCCGTCATGCCATCTTCTTGGAAAACCAGTTTATCCTTGATAGAGGTAGTGGGAGGAAAATTGAGCTTGAAGAGAAAGTCTCTGAAAGCAACGAGTCATGGATCCTATCGAACCCATTAATACAGAGCCAGTACACGATGTCCCTCAACCACCTCGCAGATCAAGTAGGGTCTCCCATTCTCCCGATAGATACTTAGGTATACTAGAAGAGGATACCGAGGAAATGTTCCTAGTGGGAGATAGGGATCACATACAGGATCCCAAAACCTACAACGAGGCGATATCTGATGTCGATTCTGAGAAATGATTGGAAGCTATGAAGTCAAAATTAGACTCCATGCATTCCAACCAAGTTTGGATCTTAGTAGATCCACCAGAAGGTATTGTACCTATTGGATGCAAATGGATCTACAAAAGAAAGATAGGTTCGGATGGAGAGGTAGAGACCTATAAGGCAAGGCTTGTGGCGAAAGGGTATAGTCAACGCGAAGGCATTGACTATCAGGAGACCTTTTCACCTGTAGCAATGCTGAAATCCATCCGAACATTGCTTGCCATTGCAGCATTTTATGATTATGAAATCTGGCAGATGGATGTGAAAACTACTTTCCTAAATGGATATCTTGAGAAGATATCTATATGGAACAGCCTTTGGGTTTCACTTCCAGTGATAGAGATCACAAAGTCTGCAAGCTGCAAAGGTCCATTTTTGGACTAAAGCAAGAATCTCGGAGTTGGAACGCTCGTTTCGATGACGCAATCAAACGTTTGATTCCATCAAAAACGAGGAGGAACCGTGTGTTTACAAAAAGATTAGTGGGAGCGCTGTCGTATTCTCGTACTGTACGTGGACGACATCCTCCTGATAGGGAATGATATTTCCATGTTAACCTCGGTCAAGGTCTGGTTGTCAAAAGAGTTCTCCATGAAAGACCTTGGGGAAGCATCCTATATTTTGGGAATAAAGGTCTATAGAGATAGATCTAAAAGGATGCTTGGCCTATCACAGAAGATGTACATAGAGGAAGTGCTGAAAGGTTCAGCATGGGAAAACTCTAAAAGGGGTCTCTTACCCCTAAGACATGGAATTCATCTCTCCAAGAAGATGTGCCCCAACACATCTGAAGAGATTCAACGCATGAGCAAGATCCCTTATGCATCGGCAATAGGGAGCCTCATGTATGCCATGCTATGTACACGACCTGATATAGCTCTTGCTGTGAGTGTCACAAGCAGATATCAGTCGAATCCAGGTGAAGAACACTGGACAGCTGTGAAGAATATTCTTAAGTACTTGAGAAGAACTAAAGATTTATTCTTGGTTTTGGAGGATCATCAGAATTAAGGTAGAAGGGTAACACAGATTCAGACTTCATGACTGATGTCGATGATAGGAAGTCAACATCTGGATATGTGTTCTTGTGCAATGGTGTACGGTGAATTGGAAGAGTTCTAAACAACCGATCATTGCTGATTCTACTATGGAAGCTGAATACATCGCCGCCTCCGAAGCTGCTAAGAAGGCTTCTGGTTCAAGAAATTCATTGCGGAATTGGATGTAATGTCATCAGATGCCATAACACTCTACTGCGATAATAATGGCGCCATAGCTCTTGCTAAGGAGCCAAGGTCTCATCAGAAGTCCAAGCATATAGACGGCGCTTCCATCTCATACGCGACTATGTTGAGAAGAAGTATGTCGAAGTGCAGAGAGTAGACTCCGCGGACAACGTGGAGACCCGTTCACTAAACAGCTAAGTCAGCAAAAGACTGAAGTCCACCTTGAGAAGATGGGACTAAGATATATGACTGATTGGCTTTAGTGCAAGTGGGAGATTGTTAGATGTATGCCCTAGAAGCCAATTTTGGCTGACACATTATTAATTCTAGGACATAATTTGTACTTGACTTTATTATATTGAATAAATGAAAGCATCTTTTTCATTCATATTATTATTGTGTCTATGAATCGTCCAAAATTAATAAATAATGATGCATATTCTCAAGAGTTGAGAATTGAGCCATGTATCATTAGTGATTAATTTCTAAACGCTCCTGATCTGATGAATTGATCACAGGACGGTGATCGATCCGATGAGATCAGTGCATGTAGGGTTCTAGCATTCATAAGGGGCAGCGGAAGCTAGGGATTTTAAAATTTTCTTAATAAAGTCCCTATGCATGAAACCCTTTTAAGCCTAGATCACCTTAATGATTACAATCAAATAATATAAAATAAATACAGAATTAGTAGAATACCTCAAACGCTAATCCAAAGTGTACAATCTCCACGAGGCGTCCAAGTGTCCGCCCTCCAATGGTGATCCACACGAAAACTTGATCAAGACTTTAGCTCCAAAGACTTTTGATCCTTAATGCAGAATTCTTCTAAAGAACTCTAATGGCTTGCTTTCCTTCCTTTCTATTTTTCTTTAGCCTTCTAAAATCACTTCTAATCCTTTTGTCCTAAGGAAGACCACCTTGTCTTGGCTTAGGACACACTAGAAGCAATGTTAGAAAGAAAGAAACTAATGTAAGAAAGAAGGGATATGAGAGAGAGAGAGTTGGATTGATTTCCGATGATTAGAAAACACCGGGAGCATTCCTATTTATAGATGGCGTGGGGATGCATCACCAAAGGATGCATCCCATCCACACATCCTTCAGATGGGGCGTGATAAGAGGAGAGAAGGCGCCACAAAAATAGGGAGAGGCGTATCAAAAGTGGTTATGATAAGATCAAGCGCTTATGATGTGGCGCTTGATTCCCTAAGCACCTCTTCATGAAAATGCGCCGTACTCTTCCCTTTTTCACTTCTTCTCACGCAAGAAAAATAGGAACCAACCTTATCCATTCATCAAGGGTTGATGATGATCCAAAGGCCATGAAAGAAGGCGCCATATATCCCTTAGGCGTGATGAAGAGAGAAGAGAGAGAATGGATAAGATCAAATAAATGGTTCATCCTTATCCATTTAATCTTCACGTATTCTCTCTCTTTCCTTCACCTATTTTTCATCTCCACGCCTCCCAATGATATCCATCACGTCATCATGATCTCCCATCATCCTATGATGAAAATCCAATGGCTCCAATTCATGGTGCCATCCATTTGATCCATCTCTTCATCCAAATGTTGATCCAACGGTCAAAAATGAATGATTTATCAAATCTAATCCAATTAGACTCAAACCAAGCCAATTAGGAGCCAACTCTTGGCTAACCCATATTAGAATATGATCTAATCAAATTAGATCAATTAAGAATCAGATTCGAATCCAATTCGAATCAGATTCGAATCCAGTTCGAATCAGGAGCTAAGGTTTGCAACACCTGCTAGGATGTTTATCTTGCAAACATGATCTAATCCAATTAGACCCTTGATAAGTTTTCTTGTGTGTGACCCATTGGGTTCCATACTTAGCCAGCAATAGGTGTGAGTGCGAGTTGACCCAACTTGATTAGAACTCTTCTAATCGATTTAAGTAAACTGCGCGAACCCGAACTTAACAATTAGAATCCTTTCTAATTGGTGATCGAATTAAACTCTTTAATTCGATCAAACCTATAAGACAAGATTGACGTCTAGCAACGTGTCATGTCTACCCGAAAAATATGGAATTTGGTGGAAATACCAAAAATACCCTTCAGTGGCAAGTTACCATGCAATTCAATCCTTTAATCAAACTGCATCCCAAATATGTATATGAGTATGAATATATGTCAAACTCAATTTCATATTCATATATTTTTCTCAATCTTTTAATGATAATTCAAATAATGAAACATTAGAAACTCTTTCTAATTTTCATTCTGCTTTGATCAAAGGCTTCCTGAATTATCATATGATTAGAATAAATAGGATGCTATCTTCTCTTACTAGAAGTGATTAATTCCTTGTTGACCTACTCATAATCTTCGTACACAATCCACCATATCCAGAAGACCTCGTACATAACTTATTGTCATGAATGAGTGTAAACCAAAACATAGGTTCATGTGCACAAGATACCATGGTGATCTCAGGTCAAAGGATCAGTTGCACAACTCCCACTAATCAGACATGTAAGTAAGACTTCATAAGATTTCTCTTTGTAGGTCAATTCAGTGAACTCATTCTTCTAATGAGCACCCATATCTTTGTATTAGTGTCTCCACACAAATGATTGTGAGATCAATCATCCTCTGCATCGAGCATACATAAGACATGCCAGTCTTTCCGGTAATCATTGATCCCCGACTCAATGTACCAATGACTGGGAATATTTAAGATTAGGATTTTAGGATTTTAAGTCTCACTAGTATGATCTCATCATAGTCTTAAAACCATTGCCCTAATCTAAGGAGTTTATCATAAATATAATCAACAGCATATGATAAAACATAACGCCTTTATTCATATTTAAATGTCATGTACATGATTTGGACAAATCAAAAGAAAAACCCTTCGCAATACATATTGCGATTGGCTTGTAGGGCATCTACTCTTTCAATCTCCCACTTGCACTAAAGCCAATCGCTCTTATATTTTATCCCCATACAATCGAGGTGGCGATCGAACTGCTGTTGTGGTAGAGCTTTAGTGAACGGGTCTGCTAGGTTGTTCTTGGTGTCTACTCGTTCAATGACTATGTCTTGTCTCTCGACAATCTCTCGAACAAGATGGAAGCGTCTTAGAATGTGCTTGGATTTGTGATGAGACCTTGGTTCCTTCGCTTGAGCAACAGCTCCAGTGTTATCACAATAAACTGGGACTGGTCCAGCAATCTCGGGAACTACTCCTAACTCAGAGATGAACTTCTTCATCCAGACAGCTTCCTTAGCGGCTTCACTTACAGCAATGTATTCTGCCTCAGTAGTTGAGTCAGCTACAGTTTGCTGTTTGGAACTCTTCCAGCTCACTGCACCACCATTTAGGGTAAAGACATACCCTGAAGTGGACTTGCTATCATCTGGGTCTGATTGAAAACTAGAATCAGAAAATCCTTCTAGTTTCAACTCAGATCCTCCATAAACTAGAAAAATATCTTTAGTCCTTCTCAAGTACTTAAGAATATTTTTCACAGCTATCCAATGATCCTCTCCTGGATCAGCCTGAAATCTACTTGTTATGCCTAAGGCATAAGCAACATCAGGCCTAGTACATAGCATAGCATACATAATCGATCCTACTGCCGAAGCATAGGGAATAGAATTCATTCTATTCCTCTCTTCAGATGTCTTAGGAGACATCTTCTTAGAGAGACGTATGCCATGACTCATAGGCAAATAACCTCTTTTACTTTCTTCCATGCTGAATCTTTTCAGCACATTATCTATGTACCTAGACTGGGACAAGCCTAGCATCCTTTTAGATCTATCCCTATAGATCTTTATACCAAGTATATAGGATGCTTCTCCCAAGTCTTTCATGGAAAAGCTTTTTGACAGCCAAGTCTTGACCGATTGTAACATTGGAATATCATTTCCAATGATCAGTATGTCATCTACATACAATATTAAGAAGACAATGGCACTCCCACTAGTCTTCTTGTACACACATGGTTCATCCACATTTTTGATAAAACCAAACTCTTTGACTGTTGTATCAAAACGGATGTTCCAACTCCTCGATGCTTGCTTTAATCCATAAATGGATCTCTTAAGCTTGCATACTTGATTTGCTCTCTTACTTGAGACAAATCCTTCTGGCTGTGTCATGTAAACCTCTTCCTCAAGATAACCATTAAGGAAGGCGGTTTTGACATCCATCTGCCAGATTTCATAATCATAGTATGCAGCTATTGCAAGCAAAATCCGAATAGATTTGAGCATAGCTACTGGCGAAAAAGTTTCATCATAGTCAATTCCTTGCTTTTGCCTGAAACCTTTTGCCACCAATCTAGCCTTGTAGGTTTCTACTTGGCCATCTGCTCCAATCTTTTTCTTATAGACCCATTTGCAACCTATAGGGTTTACACCCTCTGGTGCATCAACCAAAGTCCATACTTGGTTGGTATACATAGAATCTATTTCGGATTTCATGGCTTCTAGCCATTTGTCAGAGTCACTACTCATGACAGCTTCCGAATAGGTCAGAGGATCATTATTCTGAACAATGTGGGCTTCATCATTCTCAATGATGAACCCATACCTCTCAGGTGCTCTTCGCACTCTATCTGACCTTCGGAGAGGAGATGTGTGTTGTGGTTGTACCTCATCAATGGGTACATCTGGTTGAAGAATTTCTTGTGTTTCTATTTGTAGGTTTTGAACTTCTTCAAGTTCAATTTTTCTATCCTTGCCCTTTTCTAAGATAAACTCTTTTTCTAAGAAAATGGCATGCCTACCTACAAAAACTTTTTGTTCGGTAGGATGATAGAAGATGTATCCTATACTATCTTTAGGATAACCTACAAAAATACATTTATCTGATCTAGCACTTAGCTTGTGTCCAAAATTTCTTTTGACATAAGCTTGACAACCCCATATCTTAAGATACTTAAGATTAGGCTTCTTTCCTCTCCATATCTCATATGGAGTGCTAGGTACAGACTTAGAAGGTACCCTGTTTAATATTAGTGCAGCAGTCTCTAGGGCAAAACCCCAGAAGGAAATAGGAAGATCAGTAAAGCACATCATGGACCTTACCATATCTAATAGAGTACGATTCCTCCGTTCAGCTACACCATTTAATTGTGGCGTATACGGAGGTGTCCATTCAGAGAGAATGCCCTTTTCTTTAAGATGATTTAAAAACTCACTAGAAAGGTATTCACCTCCTCGATCAGATCGAAGGATTTTAATACACTTTCCGGTTTGTTTTTCAACCATACTTTGATACTCTTTAAACTTATCAAAAGCTTCGGATTTATGTTTCATAAGATACACATATCCGAACCTTGATAAATCATCAGTGAATGTGATGAAGTAAGAGTATCCACCTCTAGCTGGAGTTGTCATAGGACCACATACATCTGTGTGTAAGTCCTAATAACTCACTTGCCCTTTCTCCATGTCCAGTGAATGGAGACTTAGTCATTTTACCCATAAGACAAGATTCACAAGTTCCTAATGATTCATAATCATAAGGATCAAAGAACTCTTCTTTGTATAACTTGTTGATTCTTGATTCACTTATGTGACCAAGTCGGCAATGCCAAAGAAGGGTGTTATTTACTTCCTCTCTCTTTCTTTTATTGCTTTTATTAATATGAAAGACATTGTCATTAAGTAATAAAACAAGAAGACCATTTTCCATAATGCCATTGCAAAGATGCTTATTAGAAAAATAAATAGAGCAACCATTGCCCTTTCCATTAATTTCAAATCCTTTCTTTAACAACAAAGGAATGGAAATTACATTTCTAATAATTTTGGGCATATAATAACAATCTTCTAATTGTAGGAGCTCTCCCGAAGGTAACTCCAAGTTGTAGGTTCCAACAGCTTCAGCCTGGATGGACTCTCCTCCAGCGCCATACAGCTCGAAGTCACCTTTCTTCAAAATTTTAATTTTCTGTAGTCCATGCAAAGATTTGCAAATGTGAAAACCACAGCCGGTATCCAATACCCATGAATTTGAATTTGAAGAACTTAATAACAAGTTGGCATGTAACATAAACATACCTTTTGATGCAACTCTTGCATCGGTCTTCATACTTGCAAGAAAACTCTTGCAATTCCTTTTCCAGTGGCCAGCTTTGCCGCAATGAAAACAGGTACTTGATCCGGAGTTTTTCTTTCCTTTTTTCTTTTTGATGCTACTCTTAGGGTTCAATCGTTTCTTAGAACCCTTTTTCTCTTTAGGTGCCATCTATAAGAAGGAGTGGACCTTTATCCTTCTTAATATGGCCTTCAGCTGTTTTGAGCATATTTAACAGCTCGGGCAGGGAGGTGTTCAGCTTGTTCATGTGAAAGTTCACAACAAACTGAGAGAATGAATCAGGCAGTGATTGCAGGATCAAATCCTGACTGAGCTCACTATCCATAGCAAAACCTAATTGACTTAATCTAGTGATTAAGTCTATAACCATAAGAACATGGTTTTGCACTGGAGTTCCTTCATTCATTCTAGCACGGAACAACTGCTTAGATATCTCATACCTAGCAGTCCTGCTTTGTTCTCCATATAACTCTTTTAAATTGAGAAGTATGGATTGAGTGTCCATGCCTTCATGTTGCCTCTGTAATTCATTGCTCATAGAGGCAAGTATGATACATTTGACAGTCAAACTGTCATTTTTCCACATCTTATGTGTGGCAACCTCCTCTTCTGTAGCATCATCCCCTAGATCTCCAAGATCAGGGGTTTCAAGTATATAGGAAATTTTCTCCTACTATCTTTAAATTCCTCAACCAGTCCACATAGTTTGGTCCGGTCAACTTGTTGGCATCTAAGATGCCTCTTAGTGAAAGTGAAGCCATTTAATAATTCTACATATGCAAGAACATAACTAATATAAGCAGACCAATCATGATGACATGTTTGCAACTAGATAAGGACTTTAATCTAATTTGTCTCCTACTATTTTTATCGAATATCATAGCCCTCTCCTATGATAAACGTGAAAATATAATTTTTCTTAGTAGGGTTGAGATCCTAATTCATCATAAAAAGCCTTGTGTTTACACAACAAACTCTTATGAGTTCAAAGGTAGGAAACTCTTTCCAATTGCATCTCATGCAATTCTCAACTTTATCTTGTCCTCTTAAAATACTTATTGCCTTGTGTTAGAACAATAATATTTTAGTTAAGTCAAACCCTTCATTTCCATATAGTCATATTCGAATAATATTGCCCTTGTGGTTGCACAACAAGGCAATATATTAAAATATGCCATAAGCATCTTAATGCACCAAGACAGTATAACATCAGTCCCCATTGCTTGTGTTAGCACAACAAACTAGCATGGATCTTGACATAATAATATCGAGGCATGAAGGAAGGCTATCAATGTATCAATATTAAGCTTATCCATAATAGACAATCAAACAATTGGCCAGGTAAGCAGGTGGGAGGCTCCCCTTACTCAAAGAGTAAGGTCCTAATTAAGTAACCACCTTTAGTGCTTTCCTTAGACACCAATTAGATTAATTGTTCTAGAATGGGTTAGCTCAAAGTTTTTAACACTATGACTTAATATAATTTTTATTGAGGGCTTACTAGTCTCTAGCACATTCTTTAATTGTAACATATATTTAACATATCTAAAATAAGCTATCATGCATCATAGCTATCTCATAGCATGTATAAATCATAAGCAACTAATTAACATGCTTCACATATATTTCATATGGAAAATTTCATATCATGACATTTTATTACATATCATATCATATGAATCATATATTTCAGCATTTCATTAAGCATATGACATTACTATCTCATAGTAAATTAATAATCATACATCATGCATTATTATTTGATTGAACCAATTAAGGATAGCTCTGATACCACTGTAGGGTTCTAGCATAATGGGCAGCGGAAGCTAGGGATTTTAAAATTTTCTTAATAAAGTCCCTATGCATGAAACCCTTTTAAGCCTAGATCACCTTAATGATTACAATCAAATAATATAAAATAAATGCAGAATTAGTAGAATACCTCAAACGCTAATCCAAAGTGTACAATCTCCACGAGGCGTCCAAGTGTCCGCCCTCCAATGGTGATCCACACGAAAACTTGATCAAGACTTTAGCTCCAAAGACTTTTGATCCTTAATGCAGAATTCTTCTAAAGAACTCTAATGGCTTGCTTTCCTTCCTTTCTATTTTTCTTTAGCCTTCTAAAATCACTTCTAATCCTTTTGTCCTAAGGAAGACCACCTTGTCTTGGCTTAGGACACACTAGAAGCAATGTTAGAAAAGAAAGAAAAATAGAAGGGATATGAGAGAGAGAGAGAGTTGATTGATTTCCGATGATTAGAAAACACCGGGAGCATTCCTATTTATAGATGGCGTGGGGATGCATCACCAAAGGATGCATCCCATCCACACATCCTTCAGATGGGGCGTGATAAGAGGAGAGAAGGCGCCACAAAAATAGGGAGAGGCGTATCAAAAGTGGTTATGATAAGATCAAGCGCTTATGATGTGGCGCTTGATTCCCTAAGCACCTCTTCATGAAAATGCGCCGTACTCTTCCCTTTTTCACTTCTTCTCACGCAAGAAAAATAGGAACCAACCTTATCCATTCATCAAGGGTTGATGATGATCCAAAGGCCATGAAAGAAGGCGCCATATATCCCTTAGGCGTGATGAAGAGAGAAGAGAGAGAATGGATAAGATCAAATAAATGGTTCATCCTTATCCATTTAATCTTCACGTATTCTCTCTCTTTCCTTCACCTATTTTTCATCTCCACGCCTCCCAATGATATCCATCACGTCATCATGATCTCCCATCATCCTATGATGAAAATCCAATGGCTCCAATTCATGGTGCCATCCATTTGATCCATCTCTTCATCCAAATGTTGATCCAACGGTCAAAAATGAATGATTTATCAAATCTAATCCAATTAGACTCAAACCAAGCCAATTAGGAGCCAACTCTTGGCTAACCCATATTAGAATATGATCTAATCAAATTAGATCAATTAAGAATCAGATTCGAATCCAATTCGAATCAGATTCGAATCCAGTTCGAATCAGGAGCTAAGGTTTGCAACACCTGCTAGGATGTTTATCTTGCAAACATGATCTAATCCAATTAGACCCTTGATAAGTTTTCTTGTGTGTGACCCATTGGGTTCCATACTTAGCCAGCAATAGGTGTGAGTGCGAGTTGACCCAACTTGATTAGAACTCTTCTAATCGATTTAAGTCCAAACTGCGCGAACCCGAACTTAACAATTAGAATCCTTTCTAATTGGTGATCGAATTAAACTCTTTAATTCGATCAAACCTATAAGACAAGATTGACGTCTAGCAACGTGTCATGTCTACCCGAAAATATGGAATTTGGTGGAAATACCAAAAATACCCTTCAGTGGCAAGTTACCATGCAATTCAATCCTTTAATCAAACTGCATCCCAAATATGTATATGAGTATGAATATATGTCAAACTCAATTTCATATTCATATTTTTCTCAATCTTTTAATGATAATTCAAATAATGAAACATTAGAAACTCTTTCTAATTTTCATTCTGCTTTGATCAAAGGCTTCCTGAATTATCATATGATTAGAATAAATAGGATGCTATCTTCTCTTACTAGAAGTGATTAATTCCTTGTTGACCTACTCATAATCTTCGTACACAATCCACCATATCCAGAAGACCTCGTACATAACTTATTGTCATGAATGAGTGTAAACCAAAACATAGGTTCATGTGCACAAGATACCATGGTGATCTCAGGTCAAAGGATCAGTTGCACAACTCCCACTAAGAGAATCATCTTTTGACATGTAAGTAAGACTTCATAAGATTTCTCTTTGTAGGTCAATTCAGTGAACTCATTCTTCTAATGAGCACCCATATCTTTGTATTAGTGTCTCCACACAAATGATTGTGAGATCAATCATCCTCTGCATCGAGCATACATAAGACATGCCAGTCTTTCCGGTAATCATTGATCCCCGACTCAATGTACCAATGACTGGGAATATTTAAGATTAGGATTTTAGGATTTTAAGTCTCACTAGTATGATCTCATCATAGTCTTAAAACCATTGCCCTAATCTAAGGAGTTTATCATAAATATAATCAACAGCATATGATAAAACATAACGCCTTTATTCATATTTAAATGTCATGTACATGATTTGGACAAATCAAAAGAAAAAACCCTTCGCAATACATATTGCGATTGGCTTGTAGGGCATCTACTCTTTCGGTGCACAGATTACTTTCCTTATGGATGGACGAGACTCGAGTCCACAGTGTAGCGACACTGAAGTAATAGTGCAGGTGCTTGTTAAGAACAAGGGTACTGAGCGTGACCAATACAAGAAGTCACTTGGATGTCTATCCACTCGTCAGTGACTTGCTTGATGTTGCAGTAGTGTGACTGGTCCTTTGACCTGCGGTGCTTCGGCTACTCACAGTGAGGTTATTGTAGTTTGACTGCACACATACATGGTCTCTAGCCATATGGGTCCATGCAGTGTAGATTGGCTGCAGTAAGTTCACTGTAGGAGTAGGGTATGCACTTATAAGGAATCTATCGACCTTGATAGATAAGGAGAGATCCTATGTGATTTATAAGACTGAGTTCGTAAGACCTCGGCCGAGGCAGTATGCACAGTGGAGAAAGAGTTTTCTACTCTCGAACTTAAGTCGAATAAAATCTTCACATATGACAAACGATGGGGTTTGACGAGTTGTCCATGACCTCCATCGTGTAGGGATCCACGATAGTAGGACTGTATCACATGATAACTGCACCTAGAGGTTCATCATTCTATTCTGCTGGGTAGCCACTACATGCTGCTAGGTGTCACTGGTGGATGGTGGGACTCATAGGGATTATCTTGATGATCGATAAACCCTAACGAGTAAAGAGTTGGAATGTTCCAATCCATTGAAAGGAGTTTTCAATGATATTGTGATGGAGATCATAATATATCTCACTACCAGTCAGAGTAGAACCTATGGGGTCACACACATTAGAAGTATTGACCGATCCGATGGTTGGATCGTGATTAGGAATCACAAGTAATCAATTCGATTGATATTCAGTTGAAGAAGGAACAAAGGGAATTAATTAATTGGACTTGAAACAAGAGTCCTACTTCGAGTAGGATTCCTAGAGTCCTAATTGGATTAGGACTGGGAATCCTAGTTGGAGTAGGACTGGGATTCCTACTTGAAATGGGATTCCTACAATCCTAATGAGATTAGGAGTTTTAAATTAAAATTGGATTCCTACTTGGAGTAGGATTCCTAGAGTCCTAATCAGATTAGGACTTCAGATTCAAATAGAGTCCTAATTGGATTAGGACTAAAATTAAATATGTCCTAATTTGGATTAGGGTTTCTTAAGTCACAATTAATTATTAATCTAATGAATCAATAAGACTCCTAATTGGATTTGGATTGAAGAGTTCAATTGAGTCAAAATTGATTTAAGTTCTAATTGGATTAGGACTTACCTAGATTGGATCCAAATTGGTTCACCCTTGGGCTAAGCCTAATTGGATTAGGGCTTGACCACATTAGGGCATCCCAATCCTTACTTAATAAGGATTAGGGCAACCATGAAGGAGGGGCTCACGCCCCTCCTCCTTGATCCCTTGGTGCGGCAACAAGAGGGGCCGGCGCCCCTCTTGGTAATACATCAAGGGCTCCTAACTTGTAGGAGCCCTAGATGGCTATAAAAGAGGGCAAGGGGGCTGACGCCCTAACTGATTGAAACCCTCTCCCTCTTGTGCCGTGGCCACCCTCTCCTCTCCTTGGTTCAGCCGCAAGCAAAGGGAAGAAAAGGAAAAGCCATTGGCAGCCCCCTCCTCTTCTCTTCCTCCTTCCAACGCAAGGAAAAGGGAGTAGGCTGCAAGGCTTTAGTTCTTCATCCAGTTGCCTTCTTCTTCTTCCTCCTCTCAAGCACAATCAAGGGTTGATTGATAGAGAGGAAATCAGCCATTAAAAGAAGTCTTTGCAAGGGAGCTAGCACCCCGGGAAGACAAGAAAGCTTTGATCGGTCCTCTGCTTCGTGTGGGATACCTAGAGGCCGGACGTTTGAACGGCTTCAAAACGACTTCATCCTAAAACACGAACATCAGTTTGCGGTGATCATCTACCCGCACAAGGTGAAGATCTGATCTTCTAATGTTTTTAAAGTTTTTAATTCTTGCCTAACTACGAACGATTCATGAAACAACGTTCATGAGATGAACATCGATCCCGCTTATGTCGATTCCGCTGCCATCTGAATTTTTTTTGAAATATCAGCGGCATGGGCGGGTTCCCAACACCTGCACATCCTACTTTTGCATCACCATCCTCTCAGAAGCCGAATATCGAGGATACCTTGCAATCTATACAAACTTTTCTATAAGGTCAAGCTAATATCAACGCTCAAAATACTCGAAATTTTGAAGATATAAGGAACCAATTGTCAATGTTGACTACCGTCCTTAGTACCCAAGAGAAGGGTAAGCTTCCAGCTCAACCCAACCTAACCCACAAATGCACGGTAGTAATAATACAGCTCCTTCTAGTTCGCATACAGAACATGCAAAGAGCATCATGACTTTGCGTAATGGGAAAGTCATTGATCAGACCGCCCCATGGAGACTGCAGGTCACTTCTAATTCTGATGCTCCCAAAGTCGATGAAAGGGACAAAGAAGAAGTTGAGGTCCCAACTTCTACCAAGAAAGTTGAATGTCCTTTCCTCCACCTTTTCCACAACGGTTAAAGCCGTTGCAAAAGCTCGAACCTAATTCTGAAATTCTTGAGCTTTTTAAGCAAGTGAAGATTAACATACCTCTTCTTGATGCAATCAAACAAGTACCCTCTTATGCTAAATTTTGAAGGACTTGTGTACTGTCAAGCGCCGATTAAATGTTAAGAAGAAGGCATTTTTAACTGAAAATGGGAGTGCTATTTTGCAGCACAACATTCTCCCTAAATATAAAGATCCTGGTTGCCCAACCATCTCATGCATCATAGGCGACTTTAGGATAGAGCGAGCATTGTTAGATTTAGGGGCGAGTGTGAATTTGTTTGCCATATTCTGTATATGAGCAACTTGGTTTAGGCTTTGCAATTAGCTGACAGGTCAGTTAAAATTTCAAGGAGGATTATCGAGGATGTATTAGTCCAAGTAGACAAGTTCTACTTTTCTGTCGATTTTATTGTATTGGACACACATCCGGCTTCGAACTCACAGTCTCAGATTCCGGTCATTTTAGGACGTCCATTTCTTGCAACTTCTAATGCATTGATTAATTGTAGGAATGGCGTCATGAAGCTTTCTTTGGGTAACATGACCTTAGAACTGAACATTTTTAATGTGTGCAAACAACCCAATGATCCTGAAGAGAGTAAGGAGGTTGATTGGGTTGAAACCATCGCAGAAGAAATATTTGTTAGCTAAAGCAATTTAACGACCCATCAATGATAGCTTAATTGATTGGTGTCCTAATGGAACCAATGATGATGATTTGTCAGTCACACCTATTGTGGATAATCTGGATATCAAGATGGTCAATGGGTGGAGACCAAAAGTAGGAGAATTTGAGAGTTGTCGCCTCGAGAGGTGAAAATATACCATCCCATGAGCAAGCACCCAAGCTCGAATTGAAACCCTTACCAAAGGAACTTAAGTATGCTTTCTTGGACCCGAAGACACTTTTCCTGTAATCATCTCGTCTGGACTTGATCATACCAAGAAAAAAATTATTGTGTTATAAAGAATCATAAAGGAGCCTTAGGGTGGTCTATTGCCGACTTGAAGGGAATTAGCCCCTTAATTTGCACGCACCGGATATATTTGGAGGACAATGCCAAAACCACAAGGCAAATGCAACGAAGGTTAAATCCTACGATGAGAGATGTGGTTAAGGCAGAAGTCCTCAAGTTGCTTGACGTGGGTATTATTTACCCAATTTCCGACAGCAAGTGGGTAAGCCCTACTCAAGTCGTTCCTAAGAAGTCGGGTTTGACGGTAGTAGAAAATGAACAAGGTGAACTAGTTCCAACTCGTGTCCCGACGAGTTGGCGCATGTGTGTTGACTACCGAAAGCTGAATTTGGTCACACGAAAGGATCACTTTCCTCTACCCTTCCTAGACCAAGTTGGAGAGAGTTGCAGGGCATGATTTCTATTGTTTTCTCGATGGCTATTCGGGATATTATCAAATTGAAATTTCACCAGAAGATCAAGAGAAGACTACCTTCACTTGTCCTTTTGGCACATTTGCTTTCCGACGAATGCCATTCGGGTTGTGTAATGCACCTGCAACATTCCAAAGATGCATGCTCAGCATCTTTGAAGACATGAACGAGAATTTTTGGAAGTGTTCATGGACGACTTCTCCATTTTTGGCGACTCATTTGATGATTGCTGTCACATTTACAAGCAGTCTTAGCTCGATGTATAGAAAAGAATTTGATACTGAATTGGGAGAAATGCCACTTCATGGTGCCAAAGGAATTGTCTAGGACATATTGTTTCATCGAAGGGCATGGAAGTAGATAGAGCTAAGACTGATTTAATTGCTAAGCTACCTGCACCCAAGACGGTTAGAGATGTTAGATCATTTTTGGGTCACGCCGGATTTTATAGGAGGTTCATCAAGGACTTTAGTGTCATAGCTCGACCATTATGTAACCTCCTATCCCTTGATACACCGTTCAATTGGACTGAAACCTGTCAAGAGGCATTCGAAAGTTAAAGTCTATGCTTAGCACTGCACCCATCGTGCGACCACCCGATTGGTCATTACCTTTTGAGATTATGTGCGACGCTAGCGACTATGCGATAGGAGCTGTCCTAGGACAACGCAAGGATAATAAGCCATATGTCATTTACTATGCAAGCAAAACCTTAAACGATGCTCAAATGAATTACACTACCACCGAGAAGGAATTGCTTGCAGTAGTATTTGCCTTAGATAAATTTCGCTCTTATATCCTTGGTGCTCCTATTGTTATCTTCACGGACCATGCGCACTAAAATATTTGTTGGATAAGAAAGAGGCCAAACCACGCTTAATACGATGGATACTTCTACTCCAAGAATTTGACATCACTATCAAAGATAAAAAAGGAGTAGAGAATGTGGTTGCTGACCATTTATCACGATTAGTTTTTCATGATTCAGTGCCACAGTTTTCCATCAAGGACTCATTCCCTGAAGAGCAGTTGTTTGCACTTTCTAGTATGCCATGGTACGCAGATATTGTAAATTTTCTTGTTACAACCGGATGCCGGAGCATTGGGGGTCGACAGATAGAAAAATTTTCTTGCGCGAAGTAAAGAATTATTACTATGACGAACCCTATTTATTTAAATATTGCAATGATCAAATCTTTAGACGATGCATACCGGATCATGATATACAAAGCGTACTCTCTTTCTGCCATACTGATGCTTGTGGTGGACACTTTGCCTCTAAGAAAACTGTTGCAAAGGTCTTGCAATGTGGTTTCTATTGGCCTACTATGTTCAAAGATGCCCACGAGTTCTGCAGGACATGTGATCCATGTCAACGTATTGGAAGTCTAACTCGTAGGCAAATGATGCCTCTTCAACCCATTACTATTATCGAAATTTTCGATTGTTGGGGCATCGATTTTATGGGCCCATTCCCACCATCTTTTGGATATGAGTACATTTTAGTGGTGTCGATATGTGTCCAAATGGGTAGAAGCTGTCGCTTGTAAGACCAATGATCACAAACCTGTCCTGAAGTTTTTAAAAGAAAATATTTTTTCACGATTTGGGATGCCTAAGGTTATAATTAGTGACGGTGGAAAACACTTTTGTAATAAGCCTTTCGAGACCTTATTGAAAAAGTATGGTGTCACCCATAAAGTTGCTACCCCATATCATCCGCAAACTAGTGGCCAGGTAGAGTTAGCCAATAGGGAGATCAAGCGTATTTTAGAGAAAACGGTGAACCCATCACGAAAAGATTGGTCCTTGAAACTATCAGATGCATTATGGGCTATCGTACTGCATACAAAACCATTCTTGGCATGTCTCCCTACCGGCTAGTCTACGGAAAAGCGTGTCATCTGCCTGTAGAAATAGAACATAAATCGTATTGGGCAATTAGAAAATTGAATTTTGATTTACAAGATGCCGGTCTAGCTAGAAAATTGCAATTGAACGAGCTTAATGAGATTCGCAGAGATGCTTATGACAATGCTAAAATTTGCAAAGAACGAATGAAGATCTTACATGATAAATCAATTTTAAAAAATCTTTTGAACCTTTGCAAAAAGTTCTTTTATATGATTCCGCTTACATCTGTTTCCTGGTAAGTTGCGATCGAGATGGACAGGTCCTTACATTATAAAAACTGTTTTTCCACATGGGGCGGTTGAGATTGAGAATCCACGGGATGGTAAATTTTTAAGGTAAATGGACACAGGTTAAAACCTTTTCTTGAGAATTTTGCAGATGAAGAGGACTCCTTTTCCTTGGGGAGCCTTCTTATGACTGAGCATGAAGGCAAAGGTATGTGTATATTAGAATTATATTTTCTTTTATTCTAGTTTTTCTATTTTGTAGGTTTATTTTCTGGATATCAACAGCTCAAGGTATTCCTCTTCTCTCCAATATTATTTTCTCTACTGTCTCTCATTATACTTTCTTGTATCTATTACATTGAGGACAATGCAATGTTTAAGTTGGGGGGAGGAAGTATTTTTAAAAAAAAAAAAAAAAAATGTTTTTGCATTTGATTTATTAGCAAATGCACATGTATTTTCATATTGAGTTTGTGCAACTATTAAGGCAAGGAACACATGCATACTATGACTGATCAGAGACCTATTATTAGATCCCCGCACATGTACTTAATGATTATAGGAAGGCCTCAGGAGTTCACATTTGTTTAATGCATTTTTATTAAGCCATATCTGTAAAAGAAGTACGAGTATCCTTGTCCGTACTATAAGGTTCATGATTTGGTTTTCACATAAAGATAGAGGTTGAATACCCCGGCTAGATCATCTAAGTGCCTTATGTTCCGACCTTGGTTGACCTATAGTCACGATGCAGTCACATTATATGGTTCAGTTTACCTTCTCTATTTAAAATTAAAAAAATAATAAAAAAAAAAAAAAAAATGAGGAGATGACAAGTCTAACCTCGTGGCGTAGTCTGGTTCGAGTAATTAAGCCCGAGGGGTGTTTCACCTAATGCCTTGAGCCAACTGGATCAGGAGTCATTGGCCGAAAACTCGCTACATAGACCTTGCTAGAGCCTAAGGGGGTTGGACTATTGCAATCACCATATGTGTTAATAATAATAATAAAAAAAAAGCATGAATAGGGTTGGTCGGGGCTGAACCCAGTGACATGTGGTATGGCTGGTTTGACTCCATAGTATTGGACCTTTGTGTACTTTGGATATTTAGTTGGGATTGATAGCTCCTTCTTTTTATGCGAACCATTCTTGACAATTTTAGACAACATGAGATATTCCTGAAAATTTGATGGATCAGGCTCTAATAAACTGTAGTAAACACTTGTGAACTTGAGTAGTACACCTAAAATTTAAGCGGGTACCATGTTGTGGTGGAGGTATTAGTACTCTGAGGAAAGTCATACTATTTTATGCACACTACACTTTCATATTTTCCTTGCTTTTGATAGTTGCCATGCTTGAAATATATATTAATTACATGGGTATTAGCTTAGAATTTAGGACCTCATGTCATATCATTCATGATGTTTGTGGGTAACATCTCTACAAACCTTCACGAGACAACACTCGTCCACTAGGGTAACCTAGGGGTTTAACGGCTTGTTGCACGAGCTAAGTGCAATTGTGATGCCCTACGAAAGTGGGTACGTATCTTAGTCTTGTGTCTTTAGCTTCATAAAAAGTCATAGGTTAGACCACATCTTTTGTGTCCTCATTATAGTTTTCTCGTTAATTACTAGAGACTAGTAATAAGCTAGTTGGGGGGTGTGATGAGAGCACAAAGTGCGATCTACACATCACTTAAATTGGTATTATTACTAATAAATAATAATAAAAGTGCTACATTAATATTATATTTTTGGTGGATGCAGTTGATCGTAAATCAGAGTTAAGATGCGAATTTGGTACAGATTTGGATAAGGCATGGCTCCAAGCCTAATGATGTTAGGAGCATAATTGAACCTGGTCAAGCACACTTGCACCGGAACTACACATGTCTACATGCCACAGCTTCTAGAGCACATTGGGGATCAAAATAAGAAAGATCACGTGTAGTTGGAGAAGTATTCCAAGTATTGGCCGGCTATCCCACGCTTCATCTTCAGTTGTACAAGCCCCCAATCCAGCCATCCACAGTCAATTTCCTGATTCCAAATCAGAGACTTCCCAAATTGGGCAACCCCTTTCCCAGCCGTCCGTGATGTTTTTGTGCTTCCACCTCTTCCGCCCGTTTAAGGCGCCTCCCAGCTTCCTCCTTCCGCATGCGCCTCCTCCCAGCATCCCATCTTCACCGCATTCCTATTTCTTTGTGGTCGAAAGAAGGAAACAACGCCAAGGATCCATGATCTGCTCTTCTTCCACAATCCAAGCACTCTCCCGCGATCAGCTCCAGCGCCCGAGCCCGTGAAGCCTCCCAGCATCCCGTCTCCACCGTGTCCACTTCTCCCGCCGATCTCAGCGATCTGCCGGACCCGCATCCGAGCTCCTCATGAACGCACGCCTCCGTCCGCGATCACAGAGCGGATTAACGCCCCAGCTGCCGCAGCTCTCATCCATTTTCATAGCAGCATCCCGCGATTACCTCCCGGATCAGTGATCCGTTCTTCTTCAACCCGCTCCACGTGCATCCAGCCATTCGTGAGGTCCACAACAGCGGATTCGTGATCTAATTTTCAGCATTCAAAGCTTCCGGATCCGCATCCCAGATTCCAGTGTCCGTTTTGATTTGCTTGGAAGGTTATTTGGAGGGGTTTTGATTGTATAAAAAGGGGGGAAGAACAGAGGAGGGGGAGCGATTCAAAGAAAGAAAAAAAAAAAGAAAACAGGGGATGCCCTATTCTTCCGAAAAGAAAAGAAAAAGGGAGGGAGAGTGTAATGTTTTAATGGAGGGCTGATTTCTTAGGTGAAGGGTGATGGAGGAACATTTGATGTTTTGCTTTATTTGAAGTAAATTCTAAACCTTTACTCTTATAAATTTATATTTCCAATATATTATGGATTCTTGCATAATTATTTTGTAGATAGTTCTTTAATGGTTTATGTTGATTGACATATGGACCGCTTTAGTATTTGATTTGTCGTTGATGTAATAGGCATGATGAATGCTTAGAAATAGAGTTCATATGTCCAAAAAAATATATATTCCATGCTTTGATCTATTCCACTTTTACATCTTTAAACAAGAACTGAAGAATTTATTTCTTAAATGCAAGATTATCAAGGGGGATTCCAGATCCCTACACCATCTTAATCTATCCAAACTTTGATTCTCTATTCGCTGTTTGATTTTCTATTTGCAAAACATCATCTTAATCCACAAATTTATTGAATCAATTAATCTGAAATTAAGCTAATAACCCATAGATCGTTCCCTGAGGAATCGACCTCGGACTTTCGAGTTATACTACTTGTGCGATTCTCCTGCACTTGGAAGAACAGTTTTATTTTTGCACCATGTTCGAAACGGAAGGATGGCCGGAGATGCGCTGCAGCCTTGAATCGTGCTATGGACGCATTGAAGAAGTGGATCGCGAGCTCTCGGTGGAGGATGGATCGCAAGAGACTGGGATTGGATCCGGATGCGTCACGGGCGGAAGAAGAGGCAGAGATGCTGGGATTTCGATGCGGCTGGGTCGCTGATCACGAAAGGCCGGGATCGCGGAGGAGTGGTCGCTGGCTGCACCCGGCTGATGGCGGAATACCCGGGGATGAAGATGCCTCGTAGATGGATCTGGCGCGCGGGATGATACGCGGATGGATGGGAAGGAATGGAAGAATGGCTGGCCAATTTGGGGAAGAAGTCTCCTGTTGCAGCGCTGGGAAGGAGAAGATAAACAGTCAAATAGCTTTTATTATTATTATTTTTTTGTAACACTGTTCATATGAACAGTGTTTACACGAACACTGTTTATATGAACAGTGATTCCAGTAAAATTTTTTTCGAAATTACTATGGATATTTAATTATTTTTTATTTTTTTAGTTTTAAAAATTATAAATTTTATACGAAGGCAGGTAAGGAATTGGTTGGGAATTGGCTTTGGATTTGAGGTGGGTCATGAAGGGAAAATATCCCGCAAAATCCGATAAAATCGGATGCTAGGTCAAAAAATCAGTTTTAAAGTTTTATCTATTTATTTATAACAGGTATAAATAAATAACATAACTATATTATGTTTACCATACCTCGATCCCGCAGCGGAAGATGGTCGAGGTACTCTGGAATAGAATCTGGTACAGGGCCAAGTGCTGGATCAGATACTGGATCGGATGCTAGATCTGGTACTGGATCGGGAACTGGATCTGGAACTGGATCTGGTGCCGGATCTGGTACTGGTGGATCTGGTGCTATGCGAGGCCCGGATGTACGGACCCTCTACTTCACACGCATGCCAAGAAATGCAGGAAGGTAGGATGATGTCTGTATAGTGCAAAAACCCTTTTGCAAATAAACCCCTGGAAGAAAAGAATTTCAAAAATTCTTTCTTCCTTTTTTTTTCTTCTTTTTCTCTTTCTTCCCGTTTCCTTTTTCTCTCTTTTACAGGCTACTCAAAAGATCATGAATCTCCCCTCTCCCCAAATAAAATTTCTAGCTCTGAATGAAGAGAAAGCTAGCCTATTTATAGGCAAAGACAAGGCTGAACCAGGAAAGAGAAAACGCCAAAAGGAAAGAGTGAACGCCAAACGTTTCATGATTTTATTAAATTTTTTGAACCGTTTGATTTCAATTAAATCAGTACTATATTAAAGAGGTTTCAAAACCGAAGAGACACGTCTCTTCGGATCTTCAAATGGTAGCCGAAAGAGGGAAGATCAAGCGGCCTTCGATGTGTTCGGAAGAAGAAGAAGTAACGCGGTCCACGGGAGAAGTATTTACAGAAAAAAATTGGTCCACTGGACCGAGGAAGAAACCAGAACCAACAAAAAAAAATGTGTCATTCAATTAGAGGGGCAAACAAGTAAATATCCAAATCAAATTTGACTTTTCTTAAATGGGTTAATTCAAATGGGCTGAATCAAATGGGCTTGGGTCCATTATTGGTTCTAAACCAAATTGAAGACCAATTTGAAAGATTTTGGATCCGAAAAAAATTTCACATGAATCTGATTCATGTGAACTCCAATTAGTTCAATTTTCAGATCAATCCAAGTCACACTTGGACTAGAATAAATATGGAATAAATTCTAATAAAATCATCATTAAGCCCAATTACATTCATTTGAATCCAATTCAAAACCAAACTCAACAAATGAGTCCAAATCAATTTCAATTACATTAATTGAAACTTGATTAAGCCAGAATACAGACATAATTAAATACACATCCATGAAATTCAGTATGTACCTCATGTTCAGTGCTAGCTGAACATAGACAAAACCAAATCTCAAATGACCCACAATTTAATTCTCAATTAAATTGGATCAAGTCCTTCCTACTTAACTTGACTTATGTGCGTGACTCCGATAGGTTCGAACACTAAGCCGGTAGTACATAAACCTCTCCATGCACTAATCGAGGTGACCATCTAGCAATGATACCCGATGTCCGGATAGGTCGAATATGCAAAGCAACATTCAAGAACCCATTCATATGGTTACCGTATAATTCATCCTTTTGACCAACGATGCTCAAGATGACCTAAAGTGAACTGTCACACTTTGGTTCGGTCATCCATATTGTATTTCAATTAATTAAATTCAAGTGACCAATCACTTGGTTTACCCTGGCCAAGGTTTTACTAAATTGAAACACAGCGAAACATCAACTCCTATAATCTGGAGCGGTCAATCCCTTCTTGACTCATACACAGACTTCGCGAGTACTTAACTGCACCCAGCAACTTTTCAATATCTGAATTAGAAATTCAGATCGTTCAGTGCCAAAGTACAGTGAGTTGCTTGCAAGTCACCGTGATAGTCTCAGGTCTAAGGGATACTTATGCCCATATGCTTTGTGAGCTAACTCCTGACAGTGGAGTGCTCAACAGGTGAGTCACTGTTCAGCGACGATGTACTCCTACATCTCACCTATATGCCATACTAGTGTCTCCACACTCCTTGGTTAAGAGGACAACCAATTAAATGGCATACAACGACCTATACTTGACATAGCTATTGTCCAATTAATAGCTTGTCATTTGGTCGCGAACTAATTTAAGGACTAAATGATAAAACCTCCTTTATCCACTAAATTAGTCCTAAGGACTTCATCACAATACACAGGAGTTCCTATTTGAAGATGCAACACCTTGTGATGAAAAGAATGCCAGAATAGATTTTATTATTCATTAAATAAAACATATACATTATTCTTACAATAAAAATTGGCTTTGGGACACAATTCCCAACAACTCCCACTTGAACTAAAGCCAATTTGTACAGTATCTAATACCCATCTTCGATTTGTGATAATCGAACTCCTTTACAGCAAGGGCTTTAGTGAATGGGTCAGCTAAGTTTTCCTTTCCATTGATCTTATGAAGATTGATGTCACCTCGTTCCACAATCTCTCGTACAAGGTGGTAGCGACGCAAAATGTGCTTGGTCTTATGGTGAGACTTTGGTTCTTTCGCTTGTGCAATAGCTCCAGTGTTGTCACAGTACAAAAGAACTGGACCGTTGATTGAGGGAACCACACCAAGTTCATTGATAAACTTTTTTATCCAAACAGCTTCCTTTGCGGCATCTGATGCAGCAATATATTCTGCTTCACATACTGAATCGGCTACTGAATGCTGCTTGGAACTTTTCCAGTAGATTGCTCCTCCATTAAGGGTAAACACATAACCTGACATACTCTTACTGTCATCATGATCTGACTGAAAACTAGAGTCTGTAAACCCCACAAGTTTTAAATCAGATTCTCCATATATTAACCATTGATCCTTAGTATTTCTTAAATACTTTAGGATGGTTTTCACCACCTTCCAATGGTTTTCACCCGGATCAGATTGATACCGACTCGCTACTGCTAGTGAGTAAGCAACATCTGGTCTTGTACATGTCATGGCGTATATTATAGATCCAATTGCAGAAGCATATGGGACTCTACTCATACGCACTTTCTCTTCAGAAGTTGTCGGACAATCTTTCTTAGAGAGGAAAATTCCTTGGCCTATCGGAAGATAGCCTTTCTTGGAATTCTCCATGCTAAACCATTTTAGCAAAGTATCAATGTACGTGGATTGGGATAATCCAAGCATTCTCTTAGATCTATCTCTATAGATCTTTATCCCTAGGATGAAAGATGCTTCTCCCAAATCTTTCATGGAGAACTGTGATGATAGCCAGAGTTTTATATTTTGTAATGCAGGGATGTCATTCCCAATTAAGAGAATATCATCCACATACAAGACAAGAAATATAATCACAGAATTATTTGCCCACTTGTAAACACAAGGTTCTTCTTCGTTCTTAATGAAGCCAAACGTTTTGATTGTTTTATCGAAACGTTTGTTCCAACTTCGAGAAGCTTGCTTAAGTCCATAAATGGACTTCTGTAGTTTTAATATCTTAGACTCGTCTGTGAAAATGAAACCCTCAGGTTGTATCATATACACCTCTTCTTCCATCTCACCATTTAGAAAAGCTGTTTTCACATCCATTTGCCAGATTTCATAATCCAGATATGCAGCTATAGCAAGCAAGATCCGAATAGATTTGAACATTGCCACAGGAGAAAAAGTCTCGTCATAGTCAATACCATAACGTTGACGAAATTCCTTGGCAACCAGACGGGCTTTATAGGTCTCCACCTTTCCGTCTGCGCCTCTCTTTCTTTTGAAGATCCATTTGCACCCTATGGGTTTTATCCCTTTGGGTGGATCAACTAGTGTCCATACACTATTGATTTCCATGGACTCCATTTCGGATTTCATGGCATTAAGCCACAACTCAGAGTCGGACCTCTGCATAGCATCCATATAGGTGATCGGATCCTCATTGTTCTCATCGAGCTCAATAGGATCCGCGTCATGGACCAAGAAACCGTAGTATCTATCCACTTGATGCGGTACTCTACCGGATCGCCTTAATAGTACCTCTATACTGGGCTCCGGGTTTGATCTAATCAAAACCGATTCTGTGGGTTCAGTAGATTGTGTTAAATCTTCCACCTGCTGAACTTCACTAAGTTCAACCTTAGAGGCAACAATTCCTTCACCAAGGAATTCCTTTTTCAAAAATGTTGCCTTAAGTCCTACGAACACCTTTTGTTCATTAGGAAGGTAAAAGTAATAACCCCTAGTTTCTTTGGGGTACCCAACAAAATAACACTTGTCAGACCTAGGACCAAGTTTGCCAGTTTGAGAACGTTTAACATAAGCCGGACACCCCCAAACCCTAAGGTAAGAAAGTATCGGCTTACGCCCAGTCCATATCTCATATGGAGTCTTCTCTACGGACTTACTTGGAACTTTATGTATTATACATGCAAATTCTAAAGTATAACCCCAAAAAGACAAAGGCAGACTAGTAAACCCCATCATGGATTGAACCATGTCTAACAATGTTCGATTCCTCCTCTCGGACACACCATTATGCTGCGGTGTTCCAGGAGGGGTCCATTGAGAAAGAATCCCATTCTCCTCTAGATAAGTCAAAAAATCACCGAAAAGGTATTCTCCTCCTCGGTCTGACCAAAGGATCTTAATACACTTTTCAGTCTGTTTTTCTACTTCATTACGAAATCGTTTGAACATTTCAAATGATTCCGACTTATGTTTCATTAGATAGACATATCCATATCTAGATAGGTCATCTGTGAAGGTTATGAAGTAGGTATAACCATCTTTGGCACTTGTGTTCATAGGTCCACATACATCAGTATGTATGAGTCCAAGAATATCGCTGGATCTTTCACCTTTTCCTGTAAAAGGTGACTTGGTCATTTTACCAAGAAGACATGATTCACAGGTCGGCACTGATTCATAATCATTGATTTCTAAAATGCCTTGTTGGGCTAACCTGTTTATCCTGTTTTTGTTTATATGACCAAGCCGGCAATGCCATAAATAGGTTTCATTGACTTTATCTAATTTAGGGTGTTTATTTGATGTGTACATTACATTCACAGGCAATGATAGAGTATAAATGCCATATTTCATTTGTCTACTGAAAATTTTAGTATCATTCAAAATGATATCACAAAATCTTTCATTTATATAAAAGGTATAACCATTCTTGGCCAAAAAACCTATAGAGATTACATTCATCAAGAATGCTGGACAAAAGTGACAATCATCTAACATAACTACTCCAGACTCAAAAAACAACTCAATGACTCCTAAAGCTAGGACTGGAACAGATCTTCCATCACCAACATTTAGAAATCGATCGCCGTTCTTGAATCTTCTACTTACTTGAAGTCCCTGCAAAAAATTGCAAATATTAATTGGACTTCCAGTATCCAATACCCAGGTAGTAGAATCATAAACAGAAAAATTACAAGGTGCTATCATATAATTACCTTGTGCAGCAACTGTTTGCTGCATTTTCTTCTTTGGCCTGTTTGGATCAAGGGACGCTAAATAAGCCGGACAGTTTCGCTTCCAGTGACCTTGCTTCTTGCAGAAGAAGCATTCTTCCTTACTCTGATCAGATTTCTGCTTCATAGTCTGTTTGGGCTTAGAAGCCCCAGCACGAACTTTATTTACCTTCTTTTTCTTTCCTTTCTTAAAGGAAGAACGACCTGCAGAAGTTCCACCCACCACATTCACCGACCCCTTAAAGAGTTGGTGATCCTTCTCATAGGTCTGCAGTAAACCTAGCCATCCATGATAGGATACTGCAGGTTTAGTCATTCTATAATGACTAAGGAAGGTCAGGTAGGATTTGGGAAGTGAGTTCAAAATAGCATCCTTGCCCAATTGCTCGTGCAGAGAAAAACCAAGTTTACTCAGGAGATCAATTTTCTCGACCATGTACAATACATGTTCTGTGATTGATTCCCCTTCCCTCATGCGGGCATTGAAAATCGCACAGGAGGTCTTATGTCGTTCGACATCATCAGGTGTCCTGAAAGACTCTTTCAATATTTGAAATATTTCCATAGGCTGTGCTTCTTCGAATTTACGACTAAATTCGTCATTCATCGAAGCCCTCATCATGCAGCGTACGGTAGTGCGATCATTATGCCACTTCTGATCAGCGTCTCTGATTGCACGTGGTGCATTTGCTGCAGGTTCCTCAGGTGCTGGATCCAATATCACATATAGGATCCGCTCGTGCTCTAATACAATTTTCAACTTCCGATACCAGCTATCGAAGTTAGGTCCATTAAGTTTATCGTTGTCAAAGAGTGTTCGGAGGGACAAAGAGTTAGCCATATCTGAAAGGAAAAAAAAAATAGAGCTAATTAGTATATGATTTATTTTAATTCTAAAGACTTGGACTTCAGTCTAAAGATTTCTCCCACTATTTTAGTCAAATTTTTAGCCTCTACCTTTAATTCGAGGAATTACTTTAATTCCTTAGCGGGTACTTAAAATCCACATGGACTGTATACAGGCCCGAGGAAAGCTCGGCCAACCCATATGCATCTAAGGATAGGTACATTACCAATTATTTCTCTAAATAATTTCTAGTATTTTATTTTGCCCCAGGCGGTAATCAGTAGGCGGAGGCTTCCACTGAAAATCCTGGTCAAATCCAACCATTAATGAACTAACTCGATGATACTACCTAATGTATGATTAGGCCCGAGGAAAGCTCGGCCAACCTAATCACAATCAGATAGCTCAAAAAGCTATCATATAATGAAGGATAATTCCAATATTCAAATGAACACCAGACGGAAGCGTCCTGCATGTCCAACTGAAATACTGGACCAATTATCATCCATTTTAATGGGAGGCTATGACCTAGTTATCTATATAACTATATCATTTTAAGGACCTAATAATTTAGAGAATTTTAGAGAGACCGATAATTCTATATCCTCCCACTGACTGCACTGAGTCAAATAGAGGACATAGAATTTCATTGGTCTATGGACATCTAAATCAGTCATACTGATTTCCTTATTGACATGGATGAGTACCAAGTCTCAAGTTATCTAAATCAAAGCTTGAACGACCACATTGGCCAGGTAAGAGAGATCACGGGAGGGTTCCGCCATTAACCGTCTTTCCTAGACACCAACAGAGTTGGCCAGGAAAGAGGTAGCCCCAATTAATAACCGTAGATCCAACTTCCCTTAGATACCAAATGGTATGTCAAGTTGATTTAGATAGTCATTGAGAACTCAGGCTCGACCACTGAGCCACAATCAAATCCAATTGAAGTGTTTGGACATGATCAACTAAACTATTGAGTTTGATCAAATTAGAAAAATGAATTTAGTCTAATACAACTATTGATTCCAATTCAATTCTAACATTAGGTCTAACCTAATCAACTAATTTGATTGTGCTAACCCATGCCCAAAAGTTATGATCAACAAATTGAATTTAAACCATAAAGTCATAATTATAGAATTTAAATTCAATTTATAATTCGCAATTAAATATATAATGACCATTTATTTAAGGTGTCACATAATTTAAATATAAACATTTTATATTTTATTGTGGTCATGGCAATTTTTAAAACTGATACATTTAAAACATTAATTATGCATAATTTCATAAAATAAACTATTTATTTTATTAAGTGAATAAATCTAGATCTAATCTAAATTTAATAATTAAAACATGCATAATATCAAAATATTTTAGGCCAATATCTTAGGCCAACCTGGCTGTGATACCAATTGAAGGAAAAATATCCCGCAAAATCTGATAAAATCGGATGCCAGGTCAGAAAATCAGTTTTAAAATTTTATCTATTTATTTATAACAGGTATAAATAAATAACATAACTATATTATGTTTACCATACCTCGATCCCGCAGCGGAAGATGGTCGAGGTACTCTGGAACAGAATCTGGTACAGGGCCAAGTGTTGGATCAGATACTGGATCGGATGCTAGATCTGGTACTGGATCGGGAACTGGATCTGGAACTGGATCTGGTGCCGGATCTGGTACTGGTGGATCTGGTACTTCACACGCACGCCAAGAAATGCAGGAAGGTAGGATGATGTCTGTATAGTGCAAAAACCCTTTTGCAAATAAACCCCTGGAAGAAAAGAATTTCAAAAATTCTTTCTTCCTTTTTTTTTTTCTTCTTTTCCTCTTTCTTCCCGTTTTCTTTTTCTCCCTTTTACAGGCTACTCAAAAGATCATGAATCTCCCCTCTCCCCAAATAAAATTTCTAGCTCTGAATGAAGAGAAAGCTAGCCTATTTATAGGCAAAGACAAGGCTGAACCAGGGAAGAGAAAACGCCAAAAGGGAAGAGTGAACGCCAAACGTTTCATGATTTTCTTGAATTTTTTGAACCGTTTGATTTCAATTAAATCAGTACTATATTAAAGAGGTTTCAAAACCGAAGAGACACGTCTCTTCGGATCTTCAAATGGTAGCCGAAAGAGGGAAGATCAAGCGGCCTTCGATGTGTTCGGAAGAAGAAGAAGTAACGCGGTCCACGGGAGAAGTATTTGCAGAAAAAAAATTGGTCCACTGGACCGAGGAAGAAACCAGAACCAACAAAAAAAAAACATGTCATTCAATTAGAGGGGCAAATAAGTAAATATCCAAATCAAATTTGACTTTTCTTAAATGGGTTAATTCAAATGGGCTGAATCAAATGGGCTTGGGTCCATTATTGGTTCTAAACCAAATTGAAGACCAATTTGAAAGATTTTGGATCCGAAAAAATTCCACATGAATCTGATTCATGTGAACTCCAATTAGTTCAATTTTCAGATCAATCCAAGTCACACTTGGACTAGAATAAATATGGAATAAATTCTAATAAAATCATCATTAAGCCCAATTACATTCATTTGAATCCAATTCAAAACCAAACTCAACAAATGAGTCCAAATCAATTTCAATTACATTAATTGAAACTTGATTAAGCCAGAATACAGACATGATTAAATACACATCCATGAAATTCAGTATGTACCTCATGTTCAGTGCTAGCTGAACATAGACAAAACCAAATCTCAAATGACCCACAATTTAATTCTCAATTAAATTGGATCAAGTCCTTCCTACTTAACTTGACTTATGTGCGTGACTCCGATAGGTTCGAACACTAAGCCGGTAGTACATGAACCTCTCCATGCACTAATCGAGGTAACCATCTATCAATGATACACGATGTCCGGATAGGTCGAATATGCAAAGCAACATTCAAGAACCCATTCATATGGTTACCGCATAATTCATCCTTTTGACCAACGATGCTCAAGATGACCTAAAGTGAACTGTCACACTTTGGTCCGGTCATCCATATTGTATTTCAATTAATTAAATTCAAGTGACCAATCACTTGGTTTACCCTGGCCAAGGTTTTACTAAATTGAAACACAGCGAAACATCAACTCCTATAATCTGGAGCGGTCAATCCCTTCTTGACTCATACACAGACTTCGCGAGTACTTAACTGCACCCAGCAACTTTTCAATATCTGAATTAGAAATTCAGATCGTTCAGTGCCAAAGTACAGTGAGTTGCTTGCAAGTCACCGTGATAGTCTCAGGTCTAAGGGATACTTATGCCCATATGCTTTGTGAGCTAACTCCTGACAGTGGAGTGCTCAACAGGTGAGTCACTGTTCAGCGACGATGTACTCCTACATCTCACCTATATGCCATACCAGTGTCTCCACACTCCTTGGTTAAGAGGACAACCAACTAAATGGCATACAACGACCTATACTTGACATAGCTATTGTCCAATTAATAGCTTGTCATTTGGTCGCGAACTAATTTAAGGACTAAATGATAAAACCTCCTTTATTCACTAAATTAGTCCTAAGGACTTCATCACAATACATAGGAGTTCCTATTTGAAGATGCAACACTTGTGATGAAAAGAATGCCAGAATAGATTTTATTATTCATTAAATAAAACATATACATTATTCTTACAATAAAAATTGGCTTTGGGACACAATTCCCAACAGGTCATGATCGTTGTGAAAAAGTGGATGCCCTATAAGCCAATCATTTGATGGGTTTCTCTTTATAATCCTCCAAATCATGTACTTTGACACTCGATATATATCAATAAAGGCATTGTGTTTCATCATTTGCTGCTTATCTATTTTATTATTGGATGATGAACCCCATAAATTAGGACATTGGTTTTAGGGTTATGATGAGATCATACCAGTGAGACCTAAAATCCTAAAATCCTAATTTAGAATATTCCCAGTCAAATTGGTATATTGAGTCGGGGATCAATATTACCGGAAAGACTGGCACATCTTATGTATGCTCGATGTAGAGGGTGATTGATCTCACAATCACTTGTATGAGACACTAATACAAAGATGTGGGTGCTCATTAGAGGAATGAGTTCACTGAAATGACCAGCCATGAGAACATCTTATGGATTCTTACTTAATTATCAAAAGATGGTTCTCATAGTGGGAGTTGTGCAAGTGATCCTTAGACCTGAGATCACCATGGTACCTTGTGCACTTGAAGCTATGTTTTGGTTTACCCTCATTCACGACATTGCGTTGTGTACGGGGTATTCTGGATATGGTGGATTTTGTACGAAGGTTGTGAGTAGGTCAACAAGGAATCAATCACTTCTAGTAAGAGAAGGTAACATCCTACTTACTCTAATCTTATGATGATTCAAGAAGCCTTTGATCAAAGCAAAATGAATATTAGAAAGAGTTTCTAATATTTCATTGTTTGAAGTATCATATAAAAGATTGAGAGAGACATGAATAAGTGATTGAGTTTGATATTGATCCATACTCGTGCACTTATTCAGGATGTAGTATGACTGAGGGATTGAATTTTACGGTAACTTGCCACTGAAGGGTATGTTTGGATTTGTCCAATACATTCCTCATCTTTCGGGTAGACATGATACGTTGCTAGACGTCAATCATGTCTTGTGGGTTTGTTGCCCAAGGTGACAACCCAAGAGGGGGGTGAATTGGGTTTTCTAAAAATTATGTTCCCTAATTTTTACTTTGAATTGAATGTAGCAGAATGATAAAATGTTATTTACTTAAGCTCTAGGCAATTACAAGTAAAGTAGTGGAAAATTAAGCTAGAGCAATTATACTATGGCTTTAGGGTGCAATTGATCTAAAATTAACTTATAGTTGTATGATCAATTTTAATCTATGTGTATGATAAGAATGGAGAGGAAGCTAAGCAAATTCTAAACAATCACTTATAACTCTATAGAAAACAAAGCTAGAGATATTACATAATCAAGTACGAATGTAAGGCATGAAATACACGAGATAAGGCATCACAAACACAAAGATGTATAGTGGTTCGGTGCACCCCAGCACCTACATCCACTCTCCAAGACCTCTTGGGAATTTCACTATAATCCCTCAGATTACAGCCGGTTGTTTTACAAGCTCACAACCCAACTTGTTGTTTTGCGAGATCACAACGAACTCGGTCGGTTTTCACAGGATCACCGACTAGAACCAACCGATTGTTTTTTCGGGTTCACAATCAAACCCAGTTGGTTTTCCCAAAGGCTCACGAACCACAACCTTACAACGATTGTTTTCCAGGTTCACAATCAACCCAGTTGGTTTTCCCAAAGGCTCACCAACCACAACCTTACAACGTTGGTTTTCCCTTTGGCTCACCAACAAACCTTAACCCCTTGATTCAATCCCTTGATTGAATCAAGTTACAAGATATTAGAACAAGAGTTTAAATCAAATACAAGCTTCTCAAATAAGCAAATATAGCAAATATAAACAAGTAAAGTAAAGAGAAGAAGCCCTCAAACAAATTTGTAGATGAAGGAATTCGGCTTCTTCTTTACTTGACCCTCTTCTGATTTTGCACTAAGTAGAGGATCACCGAGGCAGCACACAGTTGGAGAGGAAGCTTTGGGATTCACTTGGATGTTCTTCTTCTCTCTCTTTTACTTTGAATGGCCCTTTTGTGCTTTTGGGAGATTTTTCTTGTAATCTCTTTGAAATCTCTTCCCTAAATGTTCTCTCCCACTTCCATCCCTTCTTCCCTAGCTCTCCTCTTGATTTTATAGCTTTAGAAGGAGTGGAAACAAAAATCTAGCCGTTAGAGACAAAAATAGAGCCGTTGGAATCAAGAAAAAACTAGCCGTTATACCTCCCAGCGTGCTGGAGTCGACTCGGCTGAAGTAGGAGTCGACTCGGCTGAAACAGGAGTCACTTGTGAATAGTAGTCTGTCGGCACTGTAGCTGGGAGTCGACTCCGCACTGTAGCGCTGAAGTAGGAGTCGACTCGAGCACTGTAGCGCTGAAAATCAACTCTCTGTCTTTTTGTTTGCTCTCAGTCGGAGTCGACTCGTAGAGTATCGGAGTCGACTCGAGCACTGTTTCTTGAAACTCCAGAGTGCCAGAGTCGACTCTAAACTTCCAGGAGTCGACTCGAGGACTATTCTTTTGAATCTTTCTTTGAATTTGCTCCTCTAACTTGAATCATTTGAACTTGAAACTTGGGCCAATAAAGTGTAGCTTTCTTCCAACTTTTCTTGAGAGCTTTTGAGGCCTTCTTGTATTTTTCCAACTTGCTATGTTCCTTGCAAAACAAATTATCTTTCTTCTTGCAACACAAACATTAGTATTTATACTTCAAGGTTTTGTGATCATCAAAATCAATCTTTAAATCAATCTTTGGGTCATCAGTCTCTCCTTTTTTGATGATGACAAAACTTGAAGTATATGCAATATAAAATATATTGTGTTCTAGAAGTAATGCATAGCTAAGTTGTTTGAAGTAGAAAATATATATCTTTAAAATATACTTCATGATAATGCTTTAGATTTAATCAACTTAACATAATCAACACATAAAGCATTATGAGCATATACTTAGATATTTCTCCCCCTTTTTGACAACATCAAAAAGATAGTGAAACATTAAGCACAAAGATAAGAATACTCAAATATTTCTTTTTCTTATTGTACTCTGATTTGCATGTCAAATTATTGCAAGAATATGAATCATATAACTCAAGGCAATAATGTTAGAAAAAGATTAATGAGCATAGACCAGAGCCAATTAAGATAATTTCAGAGGAGAACACATCGAATGTGATTCCAAAGATAGTTTTCAAATCAAGTGTAGGTGGAATCTTTCTTAAGTTAATTCAAGAAGTACCACAAATGATATTCAAGGAAAGCACGAATGTAAATCTAACCTCTCTTCAATAATAAGTATGAAAGCTTGTTCATTTAAGATCTTTTGCCCAATATATTAAGTATTTTAACAACATGAGAGCAATTTAACTAATTTTCAAAGTATAAGAGCAATATATTAAGTATGATTGCAAAGTTCTTTTATGATGTAAAAATATTGTGGCATAAACACCAAAACATGAATTCATGCAATTTATGATATATCTTAGAGCATACATAAAATTCAAGACTTTGAAGATTCTTTTAAAGCTCTTTTAAAGACTTTATTCCTTTAAAAAGAAGCACATTTTGGTACACATAATAATGGATTGGCACGAAATTGAAGTTCTAAAGAACAAGCCAATAAGAACTCATTAGTGAATTCCAAAAATAGATTTTCTAAGAGATACTCAAGAAAATCATTATTCTTCCCCTTTTTCATTAAATTAGAGGCTCTTAAGATCAACTATTTGAATTGCAATCTGGTTCATGATTGATGCATAAGATATACTAACCAAATAACAAGCCTCAAGGTGTATCGTAAAGATTTTTAGATTAAATTTCAGATGATACATATTGGAGAGTATTAGGATCACTTTTTATTTAGTATTCTTTCTCTCTCCTTTAGTTATGGATTTATGCGATTAAGTTCCATATGATCTTTCCTTCTAAAATTTTCTTTCTCCCCCTTAATTGATCGTTTCATTTAAGAGTTTAGAATTTGAAGATAATGTTCAATAAAATTGTCAATCTCGAAAATATATTTTCTATAAGTTTCAGCATATTTTCATAAGACTCAAGGTTTGAGATAAGACAACCTTTATAGAACTCATCTTAAGATATAAACTTATTATGTAACTAAAGCAAGTCACGCAATATAAGGAGGTTCATCAATATCAATCCATAAAATATTCAAGATATTCATCAAATGGATGTAGCCTTTTGCATTTAGATTGAATATCTAAAGCTCTCCCTCAAAAGATGCATTCTTCTTTAATCATTCTTTTCTTTTTGTTGAATTTCAGATTTTAATGATAAGCGTAAATAAAAACAGAAATTCTATGATATCAAGAATGTAGAGTGATCTAGATTTATTCAAAATTTATAGCAATCACTCTTTTTAATCCTTTAAGAACAAGTTATGCTTCCTCTAAATATTTGAGAAAATGTGTAGAAATATTAATCAGAAAATGATTCATTTGAAGCTCAATTTCTTTAAAAAGCATTTACATTTTCTTTCTTTTAAGAATCATTTGAGTGAGCTGAAATGTTTCTAGACTTAAAATCATTCACTCTTTTTTAAAAAATATATATATTTTGATGGAAGTCTTTAAGAATGCAGGAGAGAAAAATATATAGATGATCATTGAGATATATATATTTATAGAACTCAATTTCTTAATCATAGTTTTTCAGTAATGTATACATGAAGCACAATAAATCTTTTCAATATCAAAATAAAATAATATATTTAAAAATATTTGTTTGCAATCAAGATCATCGAAAGACACATCATTTAGACCAATATTAGTACACTTTAAAGATAAGAAATGATATGTTTCAGATGCGTATCGGGGCAAACAATCAAGGCATCAGAATTATTCTATTTTTCTTAAACTATAATTTTTATTTAGAAATCATATTGAGTTTAAGCTTTTATACAAAATCAGATTCTGAATTTCATAAAGATTTTCAATAGAGGCTTTCAAAATCATAATTTGAGATATGTATCTTCCACATTGTAGCTCATCTTAAATCATTACGATTGAAAACACATATTTCAAACATATAAGAGCATATTCAGAATATTTGTATTTCTGTTGAGTTTTGGTATGAATTAGAACATTATATATCAAAGTTAGGCAAGTTGAAAGATAAAACAAAATCAATTCATTTTGCCTAAATAGAGATATACTTCTCTTCTCCTTTTTACAAATTTATTCAACTTTCAGATTTCAAAGATGATTGTGAATGACAAATCTAAAATTTTTTTTCAATAATACCATAAAATAACTTCATATAGTATTTCAAACATTCAATCAAATTATCCAAGTATAGAGCATTACAAAATATTGAGAACCCATAATTCAAAACATCATGCCACATGCAAAATATATTATGTGTTAAGTCATGCATTAAAATATTAAGAACAAGCAAGTTAATGATCAAAATCAATTCTTTTCAAATAAACTCCTCCTATTTAAATATAATCTTGCACTGATTTCATCCTTAAAGTATGTTTTCAAGTGATTAAAAATTTGACTTGATTCTTCTTATATACTTTCATTTACTTTGTCTTTCATTTTTACTTTCTTATGCTTTATACTCTATTTGCTCCCTATCCGGTGGAGTTGGAAGGGGCACGAGGTACTACCACTAGCCTCCCTCTTGTGCCGTCCCTAATATACCCTACACCGAATAGTTGGGTCAAATAGTGCCGGATACTACCACTAGCCTCCCCATTGGCACCATCCCTATGATGAGCAATATAGAAAGGTTAAAATGTTCACTTCAAGCTCTTCCTGTTTAAGTGGAATTAATTACGGATTTTATCCCTTTCAAAAGAATGCTCACACAAGTCTCACAAATGTGCCGAATATATTATGCTTGTTTTGCTTTTCCTTAAGATTGGAGTATTTGCCTTCACTTAGATTTTACTTCTCTTGAATAATATCCATTTTCTTTTCTTTATCTCTCTCTCTTTTTGTTATTCTCAAGTAATTTACATGAAAGAGCAGAATAAAGAAATAATCTTATGTATCATATAGATGTATATCATGCAAACAACATTTTCATTACGCTCAAGAATTCATAGCTTCTCACAGGTCAATTTAAATCAGCATTTTAAGCATATACTTGTGTATTTCATGGTTATGATATAGGCAAAGGAACATTTTAGTTTGAGCAAACCATGAATCAATTTCTAAAAGCATAAGTCAATTAATACATATATAGATATGATATCAAGAAATTAATAATTAAAGATTTTAACCATGCCACAATAAGATTTAAGTTATTGATTTGCTCAGCTAATTTATGAGAGAGGTATCTAAAATTACCTATTCATTCTATATTCTTCAAGTCAAACTAGATTTCTTATGTGTGAACTTTTGGCTGAAGAAGGTCCTCTCTCTTGTTTGCATGTGAATGTTTATTGTATCTTATGTGGAGGTGTCCTTCAAGTTGAAATCTCTCATTTTCTTGCTCAAGGATCCTGCATTATTAACAAACTCCATTTCTTTCTTGAAAGAAAGTCATTAGTTTCTTCAAGATACAAACCATTCATCCAACATATTTTTAACTAGATGACTCAATATAAGATATGACAATAGTTGAATGTTGAGTCACTTTACTCAAGAGATTGCCTAAATATAAGCAAGCACATATCACTTGAACTAAAGAGATAGTTTCATTAACCAAGATGGTTCAAGGACAAGCATGTGAGGCAATAGAAAGATTCATCAAGGTCAAATCAATTTCTTATTTTCAAAATTAATTTAGTTTAGATTTTATTTGCTTAAGATAATTATCAATAAGACACGCTAGTTAAGTTTTAATCAACTTATCTTAAACAGTTGTTTCTATCAAAATTTAGATTATGATTTATTTGTTATCAATAAAATATGATTCATTAAAGTTAGATTGAAGTCTTGCACAAGGGCACATAATGAGCATACAATCTGGTCTACTAGCTGTATGATAAAATACTTATTCTATCATGCTTCAATACAGCTTTAAAACAATAGATCTACTTTGCTCATCCTTTTCAACTTCTACAAGATGGGGTCATAGACATATCTTCTTCATGCCAATCTTCTACAAGAGTTTTCTTGTGGACTAACTTTGGTCAATGAAGATCCCCTTTCTTGTTTGTCTTAGTTTGGAGTTCAAGAAAAAATGTTAATTCATTCATTATATATATTTCAAACTCACTTTGCATGAGCTTAGTAAAATCTCCATATAAATCTTCATTAGTAGAACCAAAAAGGATGCCATCAATGTATGCTTTGAGCAAGCAAGATATCACAAATTCTTCTTTTTAATGTATAGATTTATTATTTTTTATCAAAAAGTTACTCAAGCTTTTATATCATGCTTTTGATGCTTGTTCCAAATCATATATTGCTTTATCATATTTGTAATGAGTGTTTTCAAATAAGGTGGTTATTTATATAGATCCTTTTTTAATGAAATAACCATATAGGAGTGCATTCTACACATTCATTTGATAAAATATAAAGCTCATAAAGCAAGCAAATGATAATGGTGATCTTTACTTCTAATCATGCAAGAGTTTCATCAAGATCTATTTCATCTTTTCTTGATTTAGTCTTTTAGTAGTCATCAATTTTTCTTCACTAAGTGCATTTCTGAAAAACTCAATTTGGTTCTAATTATTAACAAGTTTTCAGATTGTTATATGTAAAAGATTAACCATATACATATATAATTTAATTTTAGTATCTTGATAATAAATCATTAGTCTCATAAAGAATAAAATGAATTGATATTTCTACAACTCGAATCTTTTCATTGAATGTTCTATATGCATTGCTTCATGAATGATATCCAAGGATAGAAATATCTTTATCAGATTTGACATTATCTTCAAAAGACCATATCAAGCATAACATAAACTACTGAAAAATATGAAAGATATGCAATAGATCATTTTCTATTTTTCAGAAGATCAAATGGAGTTTTCATCAAAAATAGATCTAATAGAAACATATATATGACAAGCAATGATGATAGCTTTTAAAAAAAATCATTTAAGTAGATGACGATCATACAATATTGCCTTTTTTATTTCTTCAAGGATTCTATTAATCCTATTTTACTTATGATGTTCTTGGTGCAGAAACAATTGTATTCAATATTATTTTCTGTGCACAACTTAATAAGAAATTGGTTTTCAAAACTATGCCATGATACTTCTTTTACTTTTATAGTTTGCAAACCTTTTTCATTTGATCCCTTTTTGTGAGTTTGTGCCAATGCAGAAAATATTTCAATTTAAGTGCCAAGAACAAAGCCAATGTAAGCTTTTGAAAACTTAGTGTTGGAAACAACATCTTTAGATTTAGAAATTGGTTTTTGTTTATTTTCTTAGTTAATATGCATAGCAAACTTTGACCTTGCAGAAGATAGTCTAAGTAAACCAATGACAAAGTGTTTTGAAATTAAGTCCATACTAGCATAATTTTATATGCCAAAAAAAATTCTTTAATATTAGTATTTATAATGCATAATTTTTTAAGAGCATATTAAGTACATATTCTTATGTCTATGATCAATAGAAGATAATGCCTTGGATAAGAACTCTCAATCAAGCATATAGAGGACTCAAAAAGATAATTTAAGGAAATTGATTAATCATTAACAAAGTATCCCTCAATATAGAAAAGTATAGAAAGATGAAGGACTTGAATTCATTTCTTCTATTTTAATTACTTTTCTTGATTATATTTTAAGTTTCACTCTTTAACGTGTGTCTAGAACACCCATTTGTATGAAAGTTCTATTTATTTCATGGGTATCTTGGCACACCTTCATCTACATCCTCATATTTTCATTTTGGGTACCCAAGCTTGCTTGGGTTCTTGAGAGTTAGGACATATAGTTCCTTTTGGAACCCAAATCTGTTTAATAGTAATAACTTTACCATTTGATTTAATTGTACTAGAACTATAGGTAAGGTTGTTATGTCCATTCTTTTGATGTTTGAAATACGTTATCCTTTTTGATGATTTGCTTGATGAATTTAAAACCTTTTTCTTTAGGGATTCATTGCTAAGTGAAGGAGTTAAGCCAAATTTTGATTTATCAAAATCAGCATGTTGGCTTTCAAACATCATTTTTAATCTTTCTGAACTTACATTAAATTTGTTAATAAAAGACTTCAATTGGTTAATTTCTTCACTTAAGTTTTGATTTTCTTTAATTAAATTCTGATTTTTCTGAATCAATTGTTCTGAATTTAACCTTAAGCTTTCATTTTCAGAATTTAGTTTGTCATATATTTCAGCAATAGAATTTCTTTCTTTTGAGATTTCGAGATTTAGCTTTTTATGTTTTTTATTTTTGATAGCTAATTTTCTACATTCACCATACAAATCATGAAAAGCATTTAATAGTTCATCATAAGAATATTCTTCATCAAATTCATTTGGTGTAAAATTAGATTCAGATTCTACTTTATCTTCTAGTGCCATAAAACATAAGTTAGTTACCTCTTGTAGTTTATTGTTGCTTCTAGCTTTCAATTTCTTGCTTGACTCTTCTTTAGTAAAGATTTTCTTTCTTTTTATCTCTTTCTTTCTTTCTTCTTGCTTTCTTTTCTTCTTTGTCTTTAGGAAGCTTTTGAATTTTTCTATTGTTTTTTCTTCCTCGAGTCGACTCGGGTTTACTTGGAGTCGACTCGACTGACTTGAGAGTCGACTCGAGATCTTCGGAAGACGCCTCGTTCTCAGAGGCCTAAAGGATGATTCTCTGTCTTTTGAACTGTTCTGCCTCGGAGTCGACTCGGGCCTTGTTGGAGTCGACTCGGCTAACTTGGGAGTCGACTCTGAAATACTTGGAGTCGACTCGTTCACAGGATCTTCAAGACTGAGTCTCTGCCTTTCAGACTGTTCTTCTCTAGGAGTCGACTCGGACAAACTGGGAGTCGACTCGGCTAATGTGGAAGATTCTGCAGTCTCATTGTTAGTATGCAATTGAAGCATATGTGAGCTAATATGAGATTTATCATAAATATTTTTTAAAGTATCCCAAATCTCCTTAGCAGATAAGCATGCAGAAATTTCATTAAATTTCGTTTCATGAATAGCACAATATAATATGTTCATAGCATTAGCATTTAATTGTGCTAGGTCTTTTTCATTAACAGCTTGAGAGAGTGTGTGAGGGCCATTTATAATGATATTCCATATTTTATAGTTTTGTGATTGAACAAAAATTTTTATTCTAGCTTTCCATTGAATATAGTAAGTTCCATCAAACAGTGGAGGACTGTTTATGGAAAGTCCCTCGGCAAATAATATGTTATGTGGGGTTGTCATAATCTTTAGCTCTAGTCGGTTAAGACTATAATTAATAGAAGAGCACCTGCTCTGATACCACTTGTTGCCCAAGGTGACAACCTAAGAGGGGGGGTGAATTGGATTTTCTAAAAATTATATTCCCTAATTTTTACTTTGAATTGAATGTAGCGGAATGATAAGATGTTATTTACTTAAGCTCTAGGCAATTACAAGTAAAGTAGTGGAAAATTAAGCTAGAGCAATTATACTATGGCTTTAGGGTGCAATTGATCTAAAATTAACTTATAGTTGTATGATCAATTTTAATCTATGTGTATGATAAGAATGGAGAGGAAGCTAAGCAAATTCTAAACAATCACTTATAACTCTATAAAAAACAAAGCTAGAGATATTACATAATCAAGTACGAATGTAAGGCATGAAATACACGAGATAAGGCATCACAAACACAAAGATGTATAGTGGTTCGGTGCACCCCAGCACCTACATCCACTCTCCAAGGCCTCTTGGGAATTTCACTATAATCCCTCAGATTACAGCCGGTTGTTTTACAAGCTCACAACCCAACTTGTTGTTTTGCGAGATCACAACGAACTCAGTCGGTTTTCACAGGATCACCGACTAGAACCAATCGATTGTTTTTCCGGGTTCACAATCAAATTCAGTTGGTTTTCCCAAAGGCTCACCAACCACAACCTTACAACGATTGTTTTCCGGGTTCACAATCAACCCAGTTGGTTTTTCCAAAGGCTCACCAACCACAACCTTACAACGTTGGTTTTCTCTTTGGCTCACCAACAAACCTTAACCCCTTGATTCAATCCCTTGATTGAATCAAATTACAAGATATTAGAACAAGAGTTTAAATCAAATACAAGCTTCTCAAATAAGCAAATATAGCAAATATAAACAAGTAAAGTAAAGAGAAGAAGCCCTCAAACAAATTTGTAGATGAAGGAATTCGGCTTCTTCTTTACTTGACCCTCTTCTGATTTTGCACTAAGTAGAGGATCACCGAGGCAGCACACAGTTGGAGAGGAAGCTTTGGGATTCACTTGGATGTTCTTCTTCTCTCTCTTTTACTTTGAATGGCCCTTTTGTGCTTTTGGGAGATTTCCCTTGTAATCTCTTTGAAATCTCTTCCCTAAATGTTCTCTCCCACTTCCATCCCTTCTTCCCTAGCTCTCCTCTTGATTTTATAGCTTTAGAGGGAGTGGAAACAAAAATCTAGCCGTTAGAGACAAAAATAGAGCCGTTGGAATCAAGAAAAAACTAGCCGTTATGCCTCCCAGCGTGCTGGAGTCGACTCGGCTGAAGTAGAAGTCGACTCGGCTGAAACAGGAGTCACTTGTGAATAGTAGTCTGTCGGCACTGTAGCTGGAAGTCGACTCCGCACTGTAGCGCTGAAGTAGGAGTCGACTCGAGCACTGTAGCACTGAAGTAGGAGTCGACTCGAGCACTGTAGCGCTGAAGTAGGAGTCGACTCGAGCACTGTAGCGCTGAAAATCAACTCTCTGTCTTTTTGTTTGTTCTCAGTCGGAGTCGACTCGTAGAGTATCGGAGTCGACTCGAGCACTGTTTCTTGAAACTCCAGAGTGCCAGAGTCGACTCTAAACTTCCAAGAGTCGACTCGAGGACTATTCTTTTGAATCTTTCTTTGAATTTGCTCCTCTAACTTGAATCATTTGAACTTGAAACTTGGGCCAATAAAGTTGTTGGGAACCCGCCCATGCCGCTGATATTTCAAAAATTAAATCAGGTGGCAGCGGAAGAGGCATGTGCGGGATCGACGTTCTGTTGGGGTATGTGGAGACCTTTGGTGATGAAGAGAATTGAAGGAAAATCAATTCTGCATAGTTTTCTGTCTGGCGGACTGTCGGAGTCGACTCGAGCTTCAGTCGAGTCGACTCGGGAACAGTCGAGTCGACTCGAGGTCTGTCGAGTCGACCCGAGAGAAGAAAGCCGCAAAAACCATGTTTCTGTCTGGACTGTCAGAGTCGACTCGAACTACAGTCGAGTCGACTCGGAGCATCGTCGAGTCGACTCGAGATACAGTGGAGTCGACTCGAGATCGTGCCAGTTAAACTGGAAGTTGTTCAGACGTGCCAGAGTCGACTCGGACTTCAGCCGAGTCGACTCGGGCTCGCGAAAAATCGTACGGACGATTTTCTTTTGGTGTTTTTGGTGGCGTTTCGACGGCTATGATCATCTGAAGGTCTTGAGACTATATATAGGACTCATGAGAGCCCTAGGGTAAGATTATTGGCCGTATATTTGAGAGAGACTCTTGTTTGTGAGGCTAGGGTTCTAGAGAAGAAGAGGATTGGGATCCTACTTCTTGTGCAAAGGGAATTCTGTGTGAATCTCTTGTAGATCGATCGCTTGTGATCGTTCGGGTGTGTGCTATCTCTGTAATCAGTTCATCCTTATTGAGATTTGGAGCGGTGGAGGACGTAGGCTATTTGTAGCCGAACCTCGTTACATTTTTGTGTTTGCTTTGCTATTTTCTTCCTTCTTCTTCCTTTGATCTTTGATAATCCGTTGCGGTGCTCAAGTGTTTTACCCTACTGATACCACGGGGTAATCTTTTACCCTTCGTAGGCGGAGCGAAGAGGTGATCCTTGAGTCCGGAGTCGAGGGAGCAAGAGAGTGCTTATCCGTTTGTATCTCTCTTGCTTGTCCGACGTCGGTGGCGGCGCTGGTGTGAGTGGGTTCCGGTGCGGGGCGCCGACAACAATTGGTATCAGAGCTATTGGTTATTCTGCAATGGCGGATGAAGGGAAGTTGCGAATTGAGAAGTTCAATGGCACGAACTTCGGGTTTTGGAAGATGCAAATAGAAGATTACCTTTACCAGAAGGATCTCTATTTACCTCTTGGAGGTAGAGCAAAGAAACCAGAGAAGATGTCCGATGAAGACTGGGAGGTCCTCGATCGGAAGACGCTCGGCACCATCAGATTGTCACTTGCATCCCAAGTGGCATTCAACATCAAAAATGAAAAGACGACGATGGAGTTGATGGCAACATTGTCGCGGATGTACGAGAAACCCTCAGCATCAAACAAGGTATTTCTCATAAAGAGGTTGTTTAATCTTCGTATGAAAAATGGCGGCAGCGTAGCAGAATACCTCAACGAGTTCAATGGACTCACGGCCCAGTTGGAGTCAGTGGAGATTAGTTTTGACGATGAGATTCGGGCATTGCTAATCCTCTCCGGATTGCCTGATAGCTGGGAGGGCCTGGTGATGGCGGTGAGCAACTCTTCGGCAACGGGGAAGTTGATTTTTGATGACGTTGTGGGAGTGCTTCTGAGTGAAGAAGCAAGAAGGAAATCTTCTGGAGCTACGGAGTCGTCTGGAAGTGCACTAAACACCTCTGACCGGGGAAGACAAAAGAAGGACGGTCGATTTCGAAGCGACTCGAAGTCGAGATCCAGCAGGTCTCGAGTACCTCAGAACAAGGGAGCGAAGTGCTGGAACTGCGGGAAGACGGGGCACTTTAGGAGGGATTGCAAATCTCCTAAAGGGAAGCAAGGCGACCACACCGAAGGAGTCAGCAAGGATCTGGCAAATCTTGCTAAAGACGGTGATATGGATGCCCTCGTTCTATCTTTGTCTACCTGTGACGAGTCTTGGGTGATAGACTCGGGCGCGTCTTTCCATGCTACATCCCAACGGAAGCTTCTTGGAGGATATGAGAAGGGAGACTTTGGCAAAGTCTACCTAGGGGATGGAGAGCCTTGCACCATACAAGGAAGGGGAAGCGCGGAAGTGAAGTTGGTTTCTGGATCTTCACTTGAGCTTGAGGACGTACGGCACGTACCTCAACTGCAGAGGAATCTGATTTCTGTTGGACAGTTGGCGAGCCAGGGGTACAAGGCTACTTTCACAGCTAATCAGTGGAAGATATCCAGAGGTTCGTTGACGGTGGCTAGTGGCAAGAAGGTTGGGACACTTTATGTCACCAACAGCACGGAGAACTCTATTGGAGTTGTTGCAGCAGATGTGGACACCAAGTTATGGCATTGTAGACTTGGGCACATGAGTTATCAGGGACTGGAGGTGATGCACCAGTTGGGAAAGCTGCAGGGTCTCAGGAGTGTTGAGATGGACTTCTGTGAGGATTGTGTTCTCGGAAAGCAGAAGCGTGTTTCATTCAACAAAGAAGGTAAACCTTGGAAGCAAGAAAAGCTAGATCTCGTGCACACGGACGTGTGGGGGCCTGCACCAGTTTCTTCCATTGGTGGATCTCAGTACTATGTTACTTTTATTGATGATGCTACCAGGAAGCTTTGGGTGTTCTTCTTGAAGCACAAGTCAGAGGTATTTGGGGTCTTCAGGAGATGGCAGGTGATGGTAGAACTCGAGACAGGAAAGAGGTTGAAATGCCTGAGATCGGACAACGGTGGTGAGTATTGTAGCAGGGAGTTTGAGGACTACTGTGCAGATGCTGGGATCGTCAGGCAAAGGACAGTTCCAGGAACACCACAACAAAATGGAGTTGCTGAAAGGATGAACAGAACAATTAATGAGCGTGCCAGGAGTATGAGGATACATGTTGGATTGCCACAGCAGTTTTGGGCGGAAGCAGTTAACACTGCTGCCTACTTGATCAACAGAGGGCCATCAAAGAAACTTGAATTTGGGATTCCTGAGGAAGCATGGACAGCGAAGAAGATTGATTTGGCGCACTTACGAGTATTCGGTTGTACCAGTTATGTCCATGTTGATTCCAGTCAAAGAAGCAAACTAGACGCCAAATCAAAGAAGTGTATTTTCGTTGGATACGGAGGTCAACAGTTTGGGTACCGGCTTTGGGATCCCGAACACAAGAAGATCATTCGTAGTAATGATGTGGTATTCAATGAGAAAATGCAGCAGAGCACTGAATCAGAAACAAAACCTGTTGAGCCGTGTTTTGTGGATCCTGAAGAGGAGTCTACAAATTCTGGTCAGAAGACTCAGTCAGAGCAAGAACCTGAAGCATTGGCACCCCCTCCACAACTAAGAAGGTCCACTCGTAGTACTCATGGGAAGCCTCCTCAAAGGTATGATGGGACTCTTAGTTATTTGCTGCTCACAGATAATGGCGAACCTGAATGCTTCACGGAGGCATTGGAGGTTGATACCAGGAAGGAGTGGGAGTTGGCCATGGATGATGAGATGAAGTCATTGGAGCAGAATCAAACGTGGGATTTGGTGGATCTGCCCAAGGGGAAGAAAGCACTGTCAAACAAATGGGTTTACAGGCTGAAGGAAGAGCAAGGCGGGAAGAAGCGATACAAGGCCAGGCTGGTTGTAAAAGGATTTCAGCAGAGAGCAGGTATCGACTTCACAGAGATCTTTTCTCCTGTAGTCAAGATGAGTACTATTCGAGCGGTGCTGAGCATGGTGGCAGTAGAGGATCTTCACTTAGAGCAGCTTGATGTGAAGACGGCCTTTCTCCACGGAGATCTCGATGAGGAGATATATATGCAGCAGCCGGAGGGATACATTGTAGCTGGCACGGGTGACTTAGTCTGCAAACTAAAGAAAAGCCTCTATGGTTTGAAACAGGCACCCAGACAATGGTATCTCAAGTTCGATAGTTACATGCTTGAGATAGGATACAGGAGATGTCAGGAGGATCACTGTTGCTACTTCCGGGACTTCGGTACATCTTACATTATCTTGCTATTGTATGTTGATGACATGTTAGTTGCAGGAGCTAGCATGCATGAGATTGCAAAATTGAAGCTGAAGCTGTCAAGAAAATTTGCAATGAAGGATCTAGGAGCAGCAAAACAGATCCTTGGGATGCGGATCAGTAGAGATAGGTCTAAACATATCCTCAGACTATCTCAGGCGGAGTACATCAGCCGAGTACTCAGGAGATTCTGCATGGAGGGTGCCAAACCTGTTGGCACACCGCTGGGTGCCCATTTTAAGCTCTCAAAAGGGCAAAGTCCGAAGACGCGGGTGGAGGAGCTCAATATGTCAAAAATCCCGTATGCATCGGCAGTGGGGAGCTTGATGTACGCTATGGTGTGTATGAGACCAGACATTGCTCAAGCAGTGGGAGTTGTGAGTCGCTTCATGAGCTGCCCAGGCTTGGAGCATTGGCGCGCAGTCAAATGGATACTGAGGTATCTGAAAGGCACTGAGCACATGTCATTGTGCTATGGAGGTTCCGAGATCCGGTTACAGGGCTATGTTGACTCAGACATGGCAGGGGACTTGGACGGCAGGAGAAGCACGACAGGGTACTTGTTCACCTTGGGCAGTGGAGCCGTCAGTTGGATTTTCAGGTTGCAACCAGTTGTTGCATTGTCGACTACGGAGGCGGAGTATGTGGCAGCCACAGAGGCGTGCAAGGAACTAATATGGCTTCAAGTCTTGATGAAGGAGCTTGGGAAGGAACAGAAGGATTGCATGTTATATTCAGATAGTCAAAGTGCAATTCATCTGGCAAAGAATTTAGCTTTTCATTCAAGGACGAAGCATATTGACATACGGTACCACTTCGTGAGGTCATTGCTCGAGCAGGGACTCGTCAAGTTGGAGAAGATTCATACAAGTCAGAATCCTGCAGATATGTTGACGAAGGTCGTCACGGTGGAGAAGCTGAGGAGTTGTTCAGCTTCTGCTGGTCTTCATGCTTGAAGACGTTGAGGAGGCATCGTACCTATTTCACTAGGATGATTTAGTTTCAGTGGGAGCACAGAGGAGAGCCAAGTAACAAGAGGATATACCCAAGGTCTCCAAGTGGGAGATTGTTGGGGTATGTGGAGACCTTTGGTGATGAAGAGAATTGAAGAAAAATCAATTCTGCATAGTTTTCTGTCTGGCGGACTGTCGGAGTCGACTCGAGCTTCAGTCGAGTCGACTCGGGAACAGTCGAGTCGACTCGAGGTCTGTCGAGTCGACCCGAGAGGAGAAAGCCGCAAAAACCATGTTTCTGTCTGGACTGTCAGAGTCGACTCGAACTACAGTCGAGTCGACTCGGAGCATCGTCGAGTCGACTCGAGATACAGTGGAGTCGACTCGAGATCGTGCCAGTTAAACTGGAAGTTGTTCAGACGTGCCAGAGTCGACTCGGACTTCAGCCGAATCGACTCGGGCTCGCGAAAAATCGTACGGACGATTTTCTTTTGGTGTTTTTGGTGGCGTTTCGACGGCTATGATCATCTGAAGGTCTTGAGACTATATATAGGACTCATGAGAGCCCTAGGGTAAGATTATTGGCCGTATATTTGAGAGAGACTCTTGTTTGTGAGGCTAGGGTTCTAGAGAAGAAGAGGATTGGGATCCTACTTCTTGTGCAAAGGAAATTCTGTGTGAATCTCTTGTAGATCGATCGCTTGTGATCGTTCGGGTGTGTGCTATCTCTGTAATCAGTTCATCCTTATTGAGATTTGGAGCGGTGGAGGACGTAGGCTATTTGTAGCCGAACCTCGTTACATTTTTGTGTTTGCTTTGCTATTTTCTTCCTTCTTCTTCCTTTGATCTTTGATAATCCGTTGCGGTGCTCAAGTGTTTTACCCTACTGATACCACGGGGTAATCTTTTGCCCTTCGTAGGCGGAGCGAAGAGGTGATCCTTGAGTCCGGAGTCGAGGGAGCAAGAGAGTGCTTATCCGTTTGTATCTCTCTTGCTTGTCCGACGTCGGTGGCGGCGCTGGTGTGAGTGGGTTCCGGTGCGGGGCGCCGACAACACGTTCATCGCATGAACGTTGTTTCGAGACCTTTCGTAATTAGGTAAGAATTAAAACTTTTAAAACTATTAGGAAGATCAAATCTTCACCTTGCGCGGGTAGATGATCACCGCAAATCTGAATTCGTGGTTTTTGGAAGAGGGTTCGCTTGAAGCCGTTCAAACGTCCGGCCTCTACGGGTATCCACACGAAGTAGAGGACCGATCAAATCTTTCTTGTCTTCCCGGGGTGCTAGCTCCCTTGCAAAGACTTCTTTTGATGGCTGATCTCCTCTCTTTCAATCAACCCTTGATTGTGCTTGAGAGGAGGAAGAAGAAGGATGAAGATGAGGAAGAAGAAAATCCCCTACGCAGCCTTCTCTTGTTCCTTGCGTTGGATGAAGGAAGGGAAGGGAAGGAGGCCGCCAACACTTGGAGATCTTTTCCCTTGCTTGCGGCTGAAAACACCAAGGAAAGGAGAGGGGGCTTCCACGGCTTGAAGAGGAGGAAAAAAAAAATTCAACTAGGGCGCCGGCCCTAGTCCTCCTTTAATAAGGATGAAGGGCTCCTACAAGTTAGGAGCCCTTGACAACTTTCCAAGAGGGGGCGCCGGCCCCCTCTCTCTTCATGTCGCACCTAATCAAGTGGAGAGGGGCTGATGCCCCTCTTACTTGGTTAGCCTAATCCTCTTCCAAAGAGGATTAGGTCCCTCTTTCATGGTTTAATCCTAATCTAATTAGGATTGGCCAAATTTGGGTTCAATCTATGCTAGTCCTAATCCAATTAGGACTTGAATGAACCATGACTCAATTGAACTCTTCAATCCTAATCCAATTAGGAGTCATGTTGATTCATTAGATTAATAATTAATTTAGACTTAAGGAATCCTAATCCAATTAGGATTTGTTTAATTTTAGTCCTAATCCAATTAGGACTCTATTTGAATCTGAAGTCTTAATCCAATTAGGATTTCTAGTCCTAATCCAATTAGGACTCTAGGAATCCTACCCGAAGTAGGATTTGTGTTTAAGTCCAATTGATTAATTCCCTTTGTTCCTTCTTCAACTTCTTATCAATCGAATTGATTACTCGTGATTCATAATCACTATTCAACCATCGGATCGGTCAATACTTCTAGTGTGTGTGACCCCATAGGTTCTATTCTGACTGGTAGTGAGATATATTGCGATCTCTATCACAATATCATTGAAAACTCCTTTCAATGGGTTGGAACGATTCCAACTCAACTCATTAGGGTTTATCGATCATCAAGATAATCCCTATGAGTCCCACCATCCACCAGTGACACCTAGCAGCATGTAGTGGCTACCCAGCAGAATGGAATGATGAACCTCTAGGTGCAGTTAACGTGTGATACAGTCCTACTATCGTGGATCCCTACAGGACGGAGGTCATGGACAACTCGTCAAACCCCATCGTCTGTCATATGTCAAGATTTATTCGACTCGAGTTCGATAGTGGAAAACTCTTTCTCCACTTTATATTACTGCCCTGGCCAAGGTCTTAGAACTCAGTCTAACAAATCACATAGGATCACTCCTCTTCTATCAAGGTCGATAGATTCCTTATAGGTGCATACCCTACTCCTACAGTGAACTTACTGCAGCCAATCTACACTGCATGGACCCATATGGCTAGAGACCATGTATGTGTGCAGTCAAACTACAATAACCTCACTGTGAGTAGCTGAAGCACCGCAGGTCAAAGGACCAGTCACACTACTGCAACATCAAGCAAGTCACTGACGAGTGGATAGACATCCAAGTGACTTCTTGTCTTGGTCACGCTCAGTACCCTTGTTCTCTAACAAGCACCTGCACTATCACTTCAGTGTCCCTACACTGTGGACTCAAGTCTCGTCTATCCAGAAGGAATGTGATCTGTGCACTGATCGGATCGATCACCGTCCTCGTGATGATCCATTGATCAGGAGCATTTAGAAATTAATCACCAATGATACATGGCTCAAATTCTCAACTCTTGAGAATATGTATCATCATCTTATTAATTCCTTGGACGATTCATAGACACATAAATAATATGAATAAAAAGATGCCTTTTATTTATTCAATAATAAATAGTCAAGTACAAAATTATGTCCCTAGAATCAACAATGTGTCAGCCAAATTGGCTTCTAGGGCATACATCTAACAATCTCCCACTTGCACTAAAGCCAATTGGTCATATATCTTAGGCCCATCTTCTCAAGGTGGGCTTCAGTCTTTTGCTGACTCAGCTGCTTAGTGAACGGGTCTGCCACGTTATCCGCGGAGTCTACTATCTGCACCTCTACATCATAGTCGCGTATGAAATGGAAGCGCCGCTCTATGTGCTTGGACTTCTGATGAGACCATGGCTCCATAGCTAGTGCTATGGTGCCAATGTTATCGCAGTAAAGTGTTATGGCATCTAATGACATTACACCTAACTCTGCAATTAACTTTTAATCAGAAGGTTTCCACTGCACCCTTAGATACGGCTTAACATTCAGCTTCTAAGGTAGATCTATAATGATCGGTTGTTTGGAACTCTTCCAATTTACTGAACCACAATTGCACATATTCTGATGTAGACTTTCTATCATCAATATGTGTGCATCCTTCTACCTTCAACTCTGATCTTCTCCGAAGACCAAGAATAAATCTTTAGTTCTTCTCAAGTACTTAAGAATATTCTTCACAGCTATCCGGTGTTCTTCACCTGGATTCGACTGATATCTGCTTGTGACACTCACAGCAAGGGCTATATCAGGTCGTGTACATAGCATGGCATACATGAGGCTCCCTATTGCTGATGCATAGGGGATCTTGCTCATGCGTTGAATCTCTTCAGATGTGTTGGGGCACATCTTCTTGGAGAGATGAATTCCATGTCTTAGGGGTAAGAGACCCCTCTTGGAGTTTTCCATGCTGAACCTCTTCAGCACCTCCTCTATGTACATTTTCTGTGAAAGGCCAAGCATCCTTTTAGATCTATCTCTATAGACCTTTTATTCCCAAAATATAGGATGCTTCCCCAAGGTCTTTCATGGAGAATTCTTTTGACAACCAGACCTTAACCGAGGTTAGCATGGGAATATCATTCCCTATTAGGAGAATGTCATCTACGTACAGTACGAGAAAAACGACAGCACTCCCACTAACCTTTTTGTAAACACACGGTTCCTCTTCGTTTTTGATGAAATCAAACGTTTTGATTGCATCATCGAAACGAGTGTTCCAACTCCGAGATGCTTGCTTTAGTCCATAGATGGACCTTTGCAGCTTGCAGACCTTGTGATCTCCATCACTGGAAGTGAAACCCAAAGGCTGTTCCATATAGATATCTTCATCAAGATATCCATTCAGGAAAGCAGTTTTCATATCCATCTGCCAGATTTCATAATCATGAAATGCTGCAATGGCAAGCAATGTTCGGATGGATTTTAGCATGGCTACAGGTGAAAAGGTTTCCTGATAGTCAATGCCTTCGCGTTGACTATACCCTTTCGCCACAAGCCTTGCCTTATAGGTCTCTACCTCTCCATCCGAACCTATCTTCCTTTTGTAGATCCATTTGCATCCAATAGGTACAATACCTTCTGGTGGATCTACTAAGGTCCAGACTTGGTTGGAATGCATGGAGTCTAACTCTGACTTCATGGCTTCCAGCCATTTCTCGGAATCGATATCAGATATCGCCTCGTTGTAGGTTTTGGGATCCTGTATGTGATCCCTATCTCCTACTAGGAACATTTCCTCGGTATCCTCTTCTAGTATACCTAAGTATCTATCGGGAGGATGGGAGACCCTACTAGATCTACGAGGTGGTCGAGGGACATCGTGTACTGGCTCTGTATGAATGGGTTCAATAGGATCCATGACTCGTTGCTTTTCAGAGACTTTCTCTTCAAGCTCAATTTTCCTCCCACTGCCTCTATCAAGGATAAACTGATTTTCCAAGAAGATGGCATGACGGCTCACAAACACATTGTGATCCTCTGAGATGTAGATATTGTATCCTAATGACTCTTTAGGATATCCTATAAAACGAGCACTTATGGTCCTAGCCTCTAACTTGTCCGCCTGTAGTCGCTTGACGTGGGCCGGACATCCCCAAATCTTTAGATGACCCAGACTTGGTTTCTTACCATGCCATATCTCATACGGTGTGGTAGGAACGGATTTAGAGGGAACTCTATTCAATAAATAAATCGCTGTGAGTAAGGCATCTCCCCAAAGGAACATAGGTAAATCAGTGAAGCTCATCATGGACCTGACCATATCCAATAGGGTCCGATTCCTCCTCTCTGACACCCCGTTGAGTTGAGGTGTACCCGGAGGTGTCCATTGTGAGACTATGCCGTTTTCTTTGAGATAGTCCCAGAATTCTCTACTAAGGTATTCTCCTCCTCGATCTGATCGAAGAGCCTTAAGTGGTTTTCCAGTTTGTTTTTCTACTTCATTCTTGAACTCTTTGAACTTTTCAAAAGAGTCAGACTTGTGTCTCATAAGATACACATACCCATACCGTGAATAATCATCGGTTAAGGTAATGAAGTAAGAATAACGTCCCCTGGCTAGCACATCGAATGGGCCACATACATCTGTATGTATTAGGGTAAGTATTTCAGTGGTCCTCTCCCCATGTCCTACAAAGGGCAGTCTAGCCATTTTTCTTTGAAGACAGGACTCGCAAACTGGATATGACTCGGAAGTCAATGAGCCGAGAAGCCCATCTTTATCCATTTTGTTCATCCTATCCTCTCCAATATGACCAAGTCTGAGGTGCCACAAATATCTTTGGTTTATCTCATCTCTGGATCTTTTGGATCCTTTGGCACTCACATCTTGCTCGGTAACATTCACAGATACATCCATATATAAATGATAGAGACTGTCAATCATAAAACCACGTGCGACTATTTTATTTCTCAAATAAATAGAACAGCAGTCTTTGTCAAATGTAAAAATATGACCTTCCTGTGCTAGACATGAAACAGAAATCAAATTTCTGCTAGCAACAGGTACATAATAGCAGTCTCTAAGTATTAAACTAAATCCAGACGGTAGTCGCAGATGGTAGGTGCCTACAGCCACAGCAGCAACTTTTGCCCCGTTGCCAACCCGAAGGGTTACCGCACCTACCGCCAGCCTTCTACTTTCCTTTAGACCCTGCATGGTAGTGCACAAATGAGCACTAGAACCAGAATCTATAACTCAACTAGAAGTAGAAGAAACCGTTAGATTAGTTTCAATTATGAGCAAGTCTATACCTTCTGAAGGTGTGTCACCTTTCTTGTTCTTCAGGCTCTCGAGGTATGAAGGACAGTTTCTCTTCCAGTGGCCTTCGACATTGCAGTGGAAACATTTTCCTTTGTCGTTAGCCTTTTTCTTTTGAACTTCCTTCTTTGGCTTCTTGTCTTTCTTCTGCTTCTTTGCAGGCTTCTTTTTCTTCCAAGTAGACTTTCTCTTGGAACCAGAAGTCAACTCAGCAGCAAGGACATTGCCCCTTGAACTTTTCAAGGCTCCCTCGGCAGTTACCAACATGTTGATTAGTTCAGTCTTAGTGCATTCAATCTTATTCATGTGGTAGTTTACTATAAACTGACCAAATGAATCAGGAAGTGACTGTAGGATCAAATCCACTTGTAATTCCTTGTGCATGTCCATACCAAGCTTCTCAAGCTCCTCTAGATCCTTGATCATAGTCAGACCGTGATCATGGACAGACTGCCCTTCACGCATCTTTGTCTTGAAGAGCCTCTTGGACACTTCAAAACGAGCTGTGCGACTCTGCTCACCATACAACTCTTGCAGGTGTGCTAGTATGTCCCTAGCAGTCTTCATATTTTCATGCTGGCATTGGAGTTCATTAGACATGGATGCCATCATATAGCATTTTACTCTAATGTCATCATCCAACCACTTTTTATGCATCTCACGCTGAACATCAGTAGGACGTGTTGGTAGTGTGGGGATATCTGAATCGAGTATGTAGCCTATTTTCTCACAGTCCAAAACAATTTTGAGATTTCTAAGCCAGTCTTTGTAATTGGTTTCGGTCAGTCGGTTGGTCTCAAGAATACGGGTCAAAGGGTTTGAAGCCGACATTGTGTCTGCAGAGAGTAAAGATTCTAGTTAGACTTTTGTACTTGATCCTAATCTGTTCTAAGGTCTTTTAGAACAAATGTAACTCCCACTATTTTCTCGAATCCCTCACACTCCCCTGGTAGGGAAACGGAAATCCCACACGACTAGGGTTTCTAGTGGGTACTGCGGTCCCACCAATTTACATGCCACCTCACCTAACAGTTATTGGTGACACATAGATGGATGAGTGTACAACTCTTGTACAATGCTTCTCAAGCATGTTGCAGTGTAACTTGGTCTCTAAGCCATGAAGACCTCACCTAACAGTTATTGGTCCCATTTCTTAGTTAAGTCAGACCCACCGTATAACCGTAGGAATAAAGTCGTCATTGGGTCCTCACCTAACAGTTATTGGTGCCCAACGCCATCTTTACCCTACAACATCTCATGTCTATAGAGAGGTCCAGCCCCCCGATGCAACTTGACCACTGTGTCCAGCCGAGACAAATCAACATCAGAAAGGCCTTAGCAGCTCTACTACAGTGGAAGACCTATTGACTTAATATTGGTTAATCAGGTCTTAGTGTTTGCAACTTGAGCCCTTCATAAGAGGTAATCGAACAATTGGCCAGGTAAGCAGGTGGGAGGCTCCCCTTACTCAGAGAGTAAGGTCCTAATTAAGTAACCACCTTTCATGCTTTCCTAGACACCAATTAAATCAATTAATCTAATATGACTTGCTCATGTCGGTTCACTCTCGACTTGATTGAGGAGGTTTTGATTTAGGTCTCAATTGGGTTTGCTACATCATATGTAAACCTATCTACCCGACTCGCATTCACATCACATGCAAACGGCTCATCACAGGCAGTTATAATCGCAGCATCAAATTAAAGCTAAACTTTAAATAGGTGATGATCATGGATTCTAATTAGGTCGTATTACAAGCACATGCACATCAATCGATCAAGTGGTCTTCAACTCTTGAATTGGTTCTAAGCCTCCTTGATTCGATCCTTGATCAACTCTTGATCCCATCGCCATCAACCGCTTAGATCACCTTTCATCTCATGCCTTTGCTTCAGCTTGATCGTTGATGTACATCACATCACAGAAATACAACCAGATGTAAAATAAAAATAAAAATAAATTACATCTCCTTTTAGGAGGCACGCAGGCCTCTCAAAACATCAAATAAGATGCATGCAAGCATCTGAAAAATTACATGACATCGCAGATCACATCGCAGGTCATTACATTTGATACCAAAAGGGGTTGAATCCTATGATCATCACCGTATGCAACAATTATAATTTTCAGATCTGAAAACTAACTGATTGTATCATGACATAGGTCGCTGATCATGCTAATCATGATTCTAAACTTTGTAATCCCATTAACAATGCAATTAGAATCATCTTTTTATCACATACAAATCAGCATGCAAAAAATCAGCACCCCTGAAAATCTGCATGCAGAATTTTTCAGCATGCATGATCAATCAATTTTCAGATCTAATAAGCCTTTAGATATTTAATTCTTACCTTAATCTACGAAGCCTAGGCTCTGATACCACTGTTGGGAACACGCCCATTGCCGCTGATATTTCAAAAATTAAATCAGGTGGCAGCGGAAGAGGCATGTGCGGGATCGACGTTCATCGCATGAACGTTGTTTCGAGACCTTTCGTAATTAGGTAAGAATTAAAACTTTTAAAACTATTAGGAAGATCAAATCTTCACCTTGCGCGGGTAGATGATCACCGCAAATCTGAATTCGTGGTTTTGGAAGAGGGTTCGCTTGAAGCCGTTCAAACGTCCGGCCTCTACGGGTATCCACACGAAGTAGAGGACCGATCAAATCTTTCTTGTCTTCCCGGGGTGCTAGCTCCCTTGCAAAGACTTCTTTTGATGGCTGATCTCCTCTCTTTCAATCACCCTTGATTGTGCTTGAGAGGAGGAAGAAGAAGGATGAAGATGAGGAAGAAGAAAATCCCCTACGCAGCCTTCTCTTGTTCCTTGCGTTGGATGAAGGAAGGGAAGGGAAGGAGGCCGCCAACACTTGGAGATCTTTTCCCTTGCTTGCGGCTGAAAACACCAAGGAAAGGAGAGGGGGCTTCCACGGCTTGAAGAGGAGGAAAAAAAAAATCAACTAGGGCACCGGCCCTAGTCCTCCTTTAATAAGGATGAAGGGCTCCTACAATTTTAGGAGCCCTTGACAACTTTCCAAGAGGGGGGCGCCGGCCCCCTCTCTCTTCATGTCGCACCTAATCAAGTGGAGAGGGGCTGATGCCCCTCTTACTTGGTTAGCCTAATCCTCTTCCAAAGAGGATTAGGTCCCTCTTTCATGGTTTAATCCTAATCTAATTAGGATTGGCCAAATTGGGTTCAATCTATGCTAGTCCTAATCCAATTAGGACTTGAATGAACCATGACTCAATTGAACTCTTCAATCCTAATCCAATTAGGAGTCATGTTGATTCATTAGATTAATAATTAATTTAGACTTAAGGAATCCTAATCCAATTAGGATTTGTTTAATTTTAGTCCTAATCCAATTAGGACTCTATTGAATCCGAAGTCCTAATCCAATTAGGATTTCTAGTCCTAATCCAATTAGGACTCTAGGAATCCTACCCGAAGTAGAATTTGTGTTTAAGTCCAATTGATTAATTCCCTTTGTTCCTTCTTCAACCGAATATCAATCGAATTGATTACTCGTGATTCATAATCACTATTCAACCATCGGATCGGTCAATACTTCTAGTGTGTGTGACCCCATAGGTTCTATTCTGACTGGTAGTGAGATATATTGCGATCTCTATCACAATATCATTGAAAACTCCTTTCAATGGGTTGGAACGATTCCAACTCAACTCATTAGGGTTTATCGATCATCAAGATAATCCCTATGAGTCCCACCATCCACCAGTGACACCTAGCAGCATGTAGTGGCTACCCAGTAGAATGGAATGATGAACCTCTAGGTGCAGTTAACGTGTGATACAGTCCTACTATCGTGGATCCCTACAGGACGGAGGTCATGGACAACTCGTCAAACCCCATCGTCTGTCATATGTCAAGATTTATTCGACTTGAGTTCGATAATGGAAAACTCTTTCTCCACTTTATATTACTGCCCTGGCCAAGGTCTTAGAACTCAGTCCAACAAATCACATAGGATCACTCCTCTTCTATCAAGGTCGATAGATTCCTTATAGGTGCATACCCTACTCCTACAGTGAACTTACTGCAGCCAATCTACACTGCATGGACCCATATGGCTAGAGACCATGTATGTGTGCAGTCAAACTACAATAACCTCACTGTGAGTAGTCGAAGCACCGCAGGTCAAAGGACCAGTCACACTACTGCAACATCAAGCAAGTCACTGACGAGTGGATAGACATCCAAGTGACTTCTTATCTTGGTCACGCTCAGTACCCTTGTTCTCTAACAAGCACCTGCACTATCACTTCAGTGTCCCTACACTGTGGACTCAAGTCTCGTCCATCCAGAAGAAGAGTGATCTGTGCACTGATCGGATCGATCACCGTCCTCGTGATGATCCATTGATCAAGAGCATTTAGAAATTAATCACCAATGATACATGGCTCAAATTCTCAACTCTTGAGAATATGTATCATCATCTTATTAATTCTTGGACGATTCATAGACACATAAACAATATGAATGAAAGGATGCCTTTTATTTATTCAATAATAAATAGTCAAGTACAAAATTATGTCCCTAGAATCAACAATGTGTCAGCCAAATTGGCTTCTAGGGCATACATCTAACAGTATCTACTGGGCAACAAGTGGTATCAGAGCAGGTGCTCTTCTATTAATTATAGTCTTAACCGACTAGAGCCAAAGATTATAACAGCCCCACATAACATATTATTTGCTGAGGGACATTCCACAAACAGACCTCCACCATTTGATGGAACTAACTATATTCAATGGAAAGCTAGAATGAAAATCTTTGTTCAATCACAAAATTATGAGTTATGGAATATCATAACAAATGGCCCCCACTCACTCTCTTACACTGTTAATGAAAAAGACTTAGCATAATTGAATGCTAATGCTATGAACATACTATATTGTGCTATCTATGAAACAGAATTTAATGAAATCTCTGCATGCTTATCTGCTAAGGAGATATGGGATACATTAGAAAGTATTTATAACAAAATCCAGATTAGCTCACATGTGCTTCAATTACATACTAATAGTGAGCTTGCAGGAAAAGTTTTTGAATCTTCCAATCAGGAAGAAAGAACAACAATGAAGAATTCGGTGATGAAAACAAGGATTCATCCCTAAACACTGAAAAATTCAAAAGCTTCCTAAAGACAAAAGAAGAAGAGGAAGCAAGAAGAAAGGAAGAAAGAGATAAAAAGGATGAAAGCCTTGACCAAGGAAGAGTCAAGCAAGAAATGAAAGTTAGGAGCAACAATGATGATATTAGCTCCAAACAACTACAAGAGGTAACTAACTTGTGCCTTATGGCACAAGAAGATAAGGTAAAATCTGAATCTAATTTTACATCAAATGATTTTCAAGAAGAATTCTCTTATGATGAATTATTAAATGCTTTTCATGATTTGTATGATGAATGTAGAAAATTAGCTATGAAGAATAAAAATTCTAAAAAAGCTAAATCTGAAAATTTCAAAAGAAGAAATTCTATTGCTGAAATACAAGACAAACTAAATTCTGAAAATGAAAGCTTAAGGTTAAATTCAGAACGATTGATTCAGAAAAATCAAAATTTAATTAAAAAAATCAAAACTTAAGGGAAGAAATTAACCAATTGAAATTTTTTATTCACAAATTCACTGTAAGTTCAGAAAAATTAAAAATGATGTTTAAAAGCCAACATGCTGACTTTGATAAATCAAAATTTGGCTTGACTCCGTCACTTAGCAATGAACCCCTAAAGAAAAAGGTTATAATTTTTTCAAGCAAATCATCAAAAAGGATAACGTATTTCAAACATCAAAAGAATGGGCATAACAACTTTACCAATAATTCTAGTACAATTAAATCAAAATGGTAAAGTTATAACTATTAAACAGATTTGGGTTCCAAAAGAAACCATATGTCCTAACCCTCAAGGACCCAAGCAAGCTTGGGTACCCAAAATGAAAATATGAGGGTGTAGATGTAGATGTGCCAAGATACCCATAGAACAAATGAAACTTTCACACAAATGGGTGTTCTAGACACATGTTAAAGAATGGAACTTAAATGTAATCAAGAAAAAGCAATTAAAATAGAAGAAATAAATTCAAATTCCTCCATCTTTCTATGTTATACTTTACTTATTGATGGATACTTTGTTAATGATTAATCAATTTTCTTAAAATATCTTTTTGAGTCCTCTATATGCTTGATTGAGAGTTTTTATCCATAGCATTACCTTTTATTGATCTTAGGCATAAGAATGTGTACTTGGTATATTTTTATGCATTATGAATACCTAGAGTAAAGAAACCACTTTTGGCATATAAAATCAACTCATGCTAGTATGTACTTAATCTCAAAAGACCTTGTCATTAGCTTACTTAGATTATCTTTTGAAAGGTCAAAGTTTGCTATGCATGTTAATTAAGAAAACAAACAAGAATCAATTTCTAAATCTAAAGATATTGTTTCCATCACTAAGTTTTTCAAAAGCTTACATTGGATTTGTTCTTGGCAAATAAAATTGAAGTATTTTTTGTATTTGCTAAATCTTGTAAAAGTGTTTCAAATGAAAAAGGTTTCCAAACTGTGAAGATAAAGAGTATCATGGCACAGTGTTGAAAACCAAAATCCTGATAAGGTTTATACAGAAAATAATATTGAATACAATTATTTCAGCACCAAGGACACCATAAGTAAAATAGGGTTAATAAAATTCTTGAAGAAATGAAAAAGACAATGGTGTATGATAGTCATCTACTTAAATGATTTTTGTTAAAAGCTATCATCACTGCTTGTCATACATATGGTTTCTATTAGATCTATTTTTGATGAAAACTCCTTTTGATCCTCTGAAAAATAGAAAATGAACTATTGTATATCTTTCATATTTTTCAGTCGTACATGTTATGCTTGATATGTTCTTATGAAAATAATGCCAAATCTGATAAAGATATTCCTATCTTTGGGTATCATTCATCAAGCAATGCATATAGAATATTCAATGAAAAGATCCTAGTTGTAGAAATATCAATTCATTTTATTCTTTATGAGACTAATGATCTTTCATCAAGTCACTAAAATCAGATTATATATGTATATGTTAATCTTTTTGCTTACATATAACAATCTAAAACTAAAACACCTTAAAAAGAATGAACAAGATTACAATTGGTCAAGTTAAACTAAATCATTTTTAAAAGAGATAGAATTTGAAATCTTGCCGATAAAATCTGAAAACTTGTTAATAATTAGAACCAAATTGAGTTTTCAGAAATGCACTTAATGAAGAAAAAATGATGACTACTAAAAGATTCAATCAAGAAAAGATGAAATAGATCTTGATGAAATTCTTGCATGATTAGAAGTAAAGATCACCATTATCATTTGCTTGCTTTATGAGCTTTATATTCTATCAAATGAATGTGTAGAATGCACTCCTATGTGGTTATTTTATTAAAAAAAATCTATGTAAAATAACCACCTTATGTGAAAACACTCATTACAAATATGATAAAGCAATACGTGATTTGGAACAAGCACCAAAAGCATGATATAAAAGTTTGGAGCAATATTTTTGATAGAAAGTAATAATGATAAATCTATGCATCAAAAAGAAGAATTTGTGATATCTTATTTGCTCAAAGTATACATTGATGACATCATTTTTGGTTCTACTAATGAAGATTTATATGAAGATTTTACTAAGCTCATGCAAGGTGAGTTTGAAATATGTATGATGAATGAATTAACATTTTCTCTCGAACTCCAAATTAAGACAAACAAGAAAGGAGATCTTCATTGACCAAAGTTAGTCCACAAGAAAACTCTTATAGAAGATTGGCATGAAGAAGGTATGTCTATGACCCCATCTTGTAGAATTTGAAAAGGATGAGCAAAGTAGATCTATTATTTTAAAGCTGTATTGAAGCATGATAGAATAATTAATTTATTATACAGCTAGTAGACCAGATTGTATGCTCATTATGTGCCCTTGTGCAAGACTTCAATCTAACTCTAATGAATCATATTTTATTGATAACAAATGAATCATAATCTGAATTTTGATAAAAACAACTGTTTAAGATAAATTGATTAAAACTTAGCTAACATGTCTTATTGATAATTATCTTAAGCAAATATAATCTAAGCTAAATTGATTATGAAAACAAGAAATTGATTTGACCTTGATGAATCTTCCTATTGCCTCACATGCTTGTCCTTGAACCATCTTGGTTAATGAAAGTATCTCTTTAGTTCAAGTGACATGTACTTGCTTATATTTAAGCAATCTCTTAAGTAAAGTGACTTAACATTCAATTATTGTCATATCTTATGTTGAGTCATCTAGTTAAAAAATATGTTGTATGAATGTTTTTTATTTTGAAGAAACTAATGACTTTCCTTCAAGAAAGAAAAAGATTTTGTTAATAATACACGATCCTTAAGTAAGAAAATGAGAGATTTCAACTTGAAAAATACCTCCACATAAGATACAATAAACATTCACATTGAAACAAAAAATGGGACCTTCTTCAGCCAAAAGTTTACACATAAGAAATCTAGTAGGTATTTGACTTGAAGAATGCAGAATGAATCGGTAGTTTTAGATACCTCTCTCATAAATTAGCTGAGCAAAGTCAATAATTTAAATCTTATTATGGCATGATTATAGTCTTTAATTATTAATTTCTTGATATCATGTCTATATATGTATTGATTGACTTATGCTTTTAGAAATTGTTTCATAGTTTGCCCAAACTAAAATATATCTTTGCCTATATCATAACCATGAAATACACAAGTTTATGCTTAAAATTTTGATTTAAAATAACTTGTGAGAAGCCATGAATCCTTAAGCATAATGAAAAAATTGTTTGCATGATATACATCTATATGATACATAAGATTATTTCTTTAGTCTGCTCTTTCATGTAAATTACTTGAGAATAACAAAAAGAGAGAGAGATAAAGAAAAGAAAATGAACATTATTCAAGAGAAGTAAAATCTAAGTAAAGAAAAATACTCCAATCTTATGGAAAAGCAAAAGAAGCATGATATATTCGGCACATTTGTGAGACTTATGTGAGCGTTCTTTTGGAAGGGATAAAATCCATAATTAATTACACTTAAACAAGGAGAGTTTGAAGTGAACATTTTAACCTTTCTATATTGCTCATTTTATGAATGGTACCAATGGAGAGGCTAGTGGTAGTAACTGGCACTATTTGACCCAACTATTCGGTGTAGGGTATATTAGGGACGGCACAAGAGGGAGGCTAGTGGTAGTACCTCGTGCCCCTTCCAACTCCATCGGATAGGGAGCAAATAAAGTATAGAGCATAAGAAAGTAAAAACGAAAAACAAAATCAAAATATTCATTATTTGGTTGAGGAAAGAAATTCAAAAAAAAAGAAAAAATGAATGACAAAGTAAATGAAAGTATATTAGAAGAATCAAGTCAAGTTTTAATCACTTGAAAATACACCTTAAGGATGAAATCAGTGCAAGATTATATTTAAATAGGGAGAGTTTATTTGAAAAGAACTGATTTTGATCCTTGACTTGCTTATTCTTAATATTTTAATGCATGACTTAACACATAATATATTTTGCATGTGGCATGATCTTTTGAATTATGGGTTCTCAATATTTTGTAATGTTCCATACTTGGATAATTTGATTGAATGTTTCAAATACTACATAAATTTTTGGTATTATTAAAAAGAAATTTTAGATTTATCGTTCATGATCATCTTTGAAATCTAAAAGTTGAATAAATTTGTAAAAAGGAGAAGAGAAGGATATCTCTATTTAGGAAAAATGAATTGATTTTGTTTTATCCTTCATCTTGCCTAACTTTGGCACATAATGTTCTAATTTGTACCAAAACTCAACATTAAATACAAAGATTATGAATATGCTTTAATATGTTTGAAATATTTGTTTTCAATTGTAATGATTTAAGATGAGCTACAATGTGGAAGATACATATCTCAAATTATAACTTTGAAAGCCTTCTTGAAAATTTTTATGAAATTCAGAATTCGATTTTGTATAAAAGCTTAAACTTAATTTAAAAATGCTTATATCATTACATTTTTGTAACCTTAGTTATATGTTTCAATGATCGCAACATTCAGAAGAATAACTCAATATGATTCCTAAATAAAAATCTTAACTTAAGAAAAACAGAATTAATTTTGATACCTTGGTTATTTGCTCCGATACGCATCTGAAACATATCATTTCCTATCTTTAAAGTGTACTAAAATTGGTCTAAATGATGTATTTTTCAATGATCTTGATTGGGAACAAATATTTCTAAATATATGATTTTATTTTGATATTAAAAAGATTTATTATGTTTCATGTATACATTGCTGTGAATCTGAGTAAGAAATTAAATCCTATAGACATTCACTTGAATGATCTTCTATATCCCTTTCTGCATGATTGTTGCTTCCATCACTAAAAGAAAAAGCTATTTTTAAAAGAAAGTGAATGCTCCTAAAGCTAGAAATATTTTAACTCATTTGAATGACTCTTAAAAGGAAGAAATGTAATTGCTTTTGAAAGAAATTAAGCTTCAAATGAATTATTTTTTGATTAATATTTCAGTACATTTTCTCAAAGCTTAAGAGAAAGCATAACTTGTTCTTGAAAGATGAAAAAGAGTGATTGCTATAAATTTTGAAAAACTCTAGATCACTTTACATTCTTAATATCATAGAATTTCAGTTTTATTCACGCTTATCATTAACATCTAAAATTCAACAAAAAGAAAAGAATGATTAAAGAAGAATGCATCTTATGAGGGGGAGCTTTAGACATATCAATCTCTCTAGATTTTGCATCTTATTCAAAAGTCACCATCATATGATGCATACCTTGAATATTTTATGAATTGATTTTGATGAACCTCTTTGTGTTGCCATTACTTGTCTTAATTATATATAGCCTATACTTTGAGTTTAATTCTATAGAGCGTTTATTATCTCAAATGAATATGATTTGATACTTGCAAATATGCTCTCAATGGGTTAAGTTAAAAATATGCTGAAATTTGTAGAAAACATATTTTCAAGATTAACAATTTGAATGTTTTATTGAAAATTATCTTCAAATTCTAAACTCTTAAATGGAATGATCAATTAAGAGGGAGAAAGCAAATTTCAGAGGGAGGGACCATATGGAACTTAATTGCATAAATCCATAACTAAAGGCGAGAGAAAGAATACTAAATGAGAAGTGATCCTAATACTCTCCAATATGTATTATAAATATCTGAAATTTAAATATGAAAATCTCTGTTATACACCTTGAGGCTTGCTATTTGGTTAATATATCTTATGCGTCAATCATGAACCAAAATATAATTCAAACAGTTGATTTTAAGAGTCTCTAGTTTAATGAAAAAGAGGAAGAATAATGTGTTGAATTTTCTTGAGTATCTCTTGTGAACACAAATTTAAAAGTAGCTGCTACATATGATAGATTTATAGATTTTAAAATCAGAAAATCAGCTGTCTTGAAAATTATTTGAAAACGAATTCAATCTGTCTCTATTAGAAAATCTATTTTGAAATTCACTAAAGAATTCTTATTGGCTTGCTCTTTAGAGCTTCAATTTTGTGCCAATTCATTTTTATATGTATCAAAATGTGTTTCTCTTTAACGGAGTAAAAGAAAGTCTTTAAAAGAAGGTTTTATTTCCATTCGTGCCTTCTTTGAATATCAGTTTTGATACTCCTAGAATTAACTTGAAAAAGGTTCCACCTACACTTGATTTGAAAACTATCTTTGGAATCACATTCGATGTGCTCTCATTATAATTTGCTCTGAAATCATCTTAATTGGCTCTGATCTATGCTAATTAATCTTATTCTGACATTATTGTCTTGAGTTATATGATTCATATTCTTGCAATAATTTGACACGCATTAACTGAAAATCAGAGTACAATAAGAAAAAGAAATATTAGAGTATGTTGCCCAGAGATGGTCACCCAAGAGGGGGGTGAATTGGGTGTTTTAAAACTCTTCGGCTAATTAAAATTAAAACACACAAATATATGAAATAAGGTAATGATAGTGGGATGAGAAGACACAATCACAAACACACGGTTTTATAGTGGTTCGGAGCTTCCACCGCTCCTACATCTACTCCCCAAAGCGCCTTTGGGTATTTCCACTATAATCCAAGATTACAGTACGGTAGTTTTGCGAGTTTACTACCCAACTCGTTGTTTTACACCGGGCTCACAACAAACCCTAAACCCCCAATTTCTCTTAGGCTTGGGACGCCTTTCCCTTGTTCCAAGTCCCTTGACTTGAACAAGCACTACAATCAAAGAGTTTACAAAAGAGAATAAAAGCTCTAAAAAGCAAATATATCAATTATGAACAATTTAACCCGAAAGAATCTTTTTGCCGTTGGAAGCGTGGGAGATGTTGATTCTTCCGATGTGGAGTGCGTAGGATCGAGTGTGAGCTTTGAATCTCGAGCGCACGAGAGCGGTTGAGCTTGAAATCACAAGAGAACCTTGAATGCACTTGATTTCTACACTTTAATGCTCTCACTCTCTTGAACTTTTCTCTCTTGAATGATTTTGCTTTTGGGTTGGTGAAGAGTTGTTGAGAACCACTTAAGAGGTCCCTTTTATAGCCCAAAAAGCAAATATAGCCGTTAGAAACAAAAAGAGAAGGATTTGAAATTCAAACCAAACCTGAAAAGCTGTCAGTCGCGTCCCAGGCGCTCCGGGGACGTCTCTGCTACAGCGAGAGACGTCTCGCCTACAGGATTTTTACTTTTTACTTTATCTGGGGTCGACTCGGCACTTTACGGGGACGTCTCGGCTTGTCTGCACTTTTTGAGTGGGGACGACTCCGCTTGTTTGGGGACGACTCCGCTTCTTTATCTTTGAAAAATATGTCCTCTGGAATTCCCTGAGAGAGTCGACTCCGCTCTTTCAGGGGACGTCTCGGCTTGTCTGCACTTTTATGCATGGGGACGTCTCCGCTATCTCAGGGTCGACTCCGCTTCCTTATCACCGCAGAAACCATTCTCTGGAAAATCCTGAGAGAGCCGTCTCCGCCATCTTGGGGACGACTCGGGAAGTCTCCTTTTTGCTTGCGGGGACGACTCCGCGTACAGCGGGGATGTCTCGCGCATATCCCTTGAAAAACGTCTTTCTGCCGCCACTGAGAGAGTCGACTCCGCTACTGAGAGAGTCGACTCCGCTAACGCGGGGACGACTCGGCAGGTGTCGGGGACGTCTCCAAGTGTGCCACTTCTTCCTGTTTGTGCCTGAGACGTCTCTGAAACTATCAGGAGACGTCTCGGCTGTCCCTGAACTTTTTCTTTAGCTCAAAATATTCTTCAATAAATTCATAAAAATTATGGGAACTTGCCTAGACATTTCTTAACAATATTCTAAGTAAAACACATGAATTTCTCAATTGAATTGTTAAGATATAATGGAATTTTACTCTAGTGTTTTGTATTCATCAAAATCCATTAGGGGGTCAACAATCTCCCCCTTTTTGATGATGACAAAATACTGAGTATATGCAAAATTTGAAATTTAAACATATACACAGTATTGATCAGATATACAAGTATAATGTTTTGATTTGAACTAGATACAATGTGCATCACTCAAATTTCCTTGTGCATAGAATTGTTCTTAAATGATTTTATCATATGAACTGAATTTGAATCAAGTTAGAATGAAATATTGATGCTGAAGATAATTGAAAGCTAGATTCTTTTTGACTCCCCCTTTCTTTTCCAGAAGGGCAATTATCTTAAAAAATCAATATTCTTCAATAACCATATCCCTTACAATATTGATACCACCACTCCCCCTTTTTGTCATCAACAATGAAGGGGACAAATTATCCTTAGGTGCTTAAGACTCAATTTATAGTAGAATTCAGCATTCATTTTACTCCCGCTTTGATATTCAGGTTGTGCTCCCCCTGTTTCATATGCTTTGATAAGTTGTGCCAAATTTAAATACTTAATGTATGTTTTGAGATTCTTATGACACATCAAGAGGCACATTCATATTCACAGAAACACATCCACAGAAATGGCAATGTACACACATTTTTCAAAAAGGGATTGTATTCATGTATCATTGTGAGATTTTGAAGTCATTACATAGTCAAAAAGAAGAAATTATTACAAGTATTGATTTCTAATACAAAAGTGTTTCAAAATGGCCTAGGATTTACAAAAAGAAGATCCTACTGGATATCCATCATCGGCGTCGTTCCTCATGGTGCCTACCAGTTGTACTTTGTGCATAAGCCTTACAGGCTGCATCTATGAAACCATTGATAGAATCCATGAGGGTCTTAAAGTGATCTCCCTGTGACTTGTGGAAACCTGCCACAAGTGCTTCAAACTCTAAGGTTGCCATCTCAATTCTGCCTCTAAGTTGGGCAACTAAGGTGCCCACATTGCCATCTGGCTTTGTCAATTCTTTGAGGCTCTTGGAAATGGCCTTCAAGCTGTCCTTGAGCTCTAATGATCTGCAGGTTTCGGTGGCACCCACCCCAATTATTTGTTGCTCTTGGGCTTCAATTTGAGCTTTAATATCTTTCAGCTCTTGTCTGATGGGGGCCAGCTCCGCAGTCATCATGGATCTCATCTCCTCCCTCATCTGCTGACAAATGACAGATGCTAAGGTGTGCATCTGCTCCTCTGATAGGAAGGAGGTCCCACTGACTGGAGGAGGTGGTGGCATGGATGTGGAAGGTCCAGCTGAGCTGGAGGGAATATCAGGGATGTCCATGTGGCTAGGTGGAGGAGAGTGATGGTCAGACTCATGATGTGGGATTTCAGGCTCTATGGTTTGTGCTTTTCTTTTTGGAACCTTGACCCACGACCCATCTATCTTGTGAAATTCCATTCTTCTCATTGAGCCCTCATTGTAATAGTCGGTGTTTCTTAGGGCCTTTGCAGGTTCATTTGGTAGTATGGGAACCTTGAAGTGTTTAAATATTAAGGTAAAGATCATGCCATAGGGTATACTAAACCTAGAATACCTATGACATTGGGCAATGTAATTTAGCATGAGTCTAGGGAGGTTTAGGGGGATCCCTTGTAGGATATGGTGCATTATAACTAAATCTCGCTCCGAAACAAAATCGAAGTGACCGGTTTTAGGGAATAGGACCCGATTGACAATGCTTAAAAGAAGTCTCATTTCTGCATTTAGGTCCTGGGAGTAGACAACATCAAGAGGGCCGCAGTCCTCTCTTCCTAGAATCAAGTTTAGGGCTATTTCCCTTTGGGGATGTGAGGTCGGTGCCTCACCGTCCTTAGGAATTTGTAGGACAGTGGATAGGACATCCTCATTAATTTCTACCAATGTCCCTCGGACATATGCAGTGTACCCTAAGTCCCCTAAGGCCATATCACTAAACATTTCTCTAACAAGGCCGGGGTAGGTCAAGGTTTTGAGGGTGCAAAGGTGCTCCCACCCTTGGGCTCGGAGTCTCTCTCCAATAGAGAACCCCTCATGATCTAGAAAGGAAAAATCGATGTACCTACCAGTCGTGACTGTGCGATTTGCACAGGAAATCGTCGTGGTTGGCGGAGCAACCGGAGGAGAAGGCGCGGAGGGTTCTTCCCGCCGTTCCTCACCGTCGCCCGCTACTCTAGGTCGCCTCCCACGGGTTGTCCTAGCTTTCTTTGGTGCCATGGATGCTAGGGTTTGCGATTTAGGGCAAATGGAAGCTAGGTTTTGAGGTTGAGAGCAAATGGAGGCTAGGGCTTTCCGTTTTGGTCGGAAATGAGGGAGAAAGCTCGAGTCGGCTCGAGCGATTTCGACCTATTTAAAAAGTCCTCATTCGGTCCCCGAGACGTCTCGGCGACTAAGGCGAGACGTCTCCCCCTGGGGGGACGTCTCGGCGACTTGCCAGAGACGTCTCCAGCACAAAAAAATTTCAGACTGCATTTCCAAAATTTTTGTTTAATCACCCTAATCAATCATGATTTCTTTTGATAAACACAGAGTGAATTTGTTTGTGATCCTCCCCCTTAATATTACATCTTATAATGATTTGATAATGATTTTTAACTTATTAATGTTGAAATGAGGAATGTTTGACCAAATTTCGAATACCCATGATATAGGCTCTGAAAATATCTCTATGAAGAGTCCAAGGGAGGGTAACCATCCTCCGGAAAGTCAAACAGTTCGTCATTTAGCTTAGATGAATTTATGTTTTCACTTATGTTTGCCTTGAGGTGGATTACTAGTTCGAGTAGCAAAGCAATGCAATACAAGTTCAATTCATTTGCTAGGATCATACAAGCTCAAAGCATTCCTTAAGAAATTGAATCTATCTTTACAAAGGGGCTTTGTAAAGATATCAGCTAATTGATTTTCAGTACATACATATTCAATCACCACATCATTTTTCAGCACATGATCCCTAATAAAATGATGCCTAATCTCTATATGCTTTGACTTAGAGTGTTGGACAGGATTTTTTGTTAAGTTGATTGCACTTGTATTATCACACTTAATTGGTATATTGTCCATTTTAATACCGAAGTCTTCAAGTTGTTGCTTAATCCAAAGAACTTGGGCACAACAGCTTCCGGCTGCAATGTACTCAGCTTCAGCTGTGGACAAGGCAACTGAATTTTGTTTCTTGCTAAACCAAGAAACCAAGTTGGCACCCAAGAATTGACATGTGCCACTTGTGCTTTTTCTGTCGAGTTTGCACCCGGCAAAATCAGCATCGAAATATGCAATTAAGTTTATATCAGATTGTTTAGAGTACCATAAGCCTACATTAGATGTCCCTACTAGATATCTAAAAATTCTTTTAACAGCTTGCAAGTGTGATTCCTTAGGACATGCTTGGTATCTAGCACACATACAAACACTGAATAATATATCTGGTCTACTAGCAGTAAGGTAAAGTAAAGAGCCTATCATACCTCTGTACAATTTGCAGTCTATACTTTTACCTTTTTCATCTTTGTCAAGCTTGCAACTTGAGCCCATGGGTGTGCTGATTTCTTTTGCATCCTTCATCTTGAATTTCTCCAACATTTCTTTGATATACTTGGACTGACTGATGAAGATGCCTTCCTCTGATTGTTTTATTTGCAGCCCAAGGAAGAAGTTGAGCTCACCCATCATGCTCATTTCAAATTCTCCCTGCATAAGCTTGGCAAATTCTTGACAAAGACTATCATTAGTAGCACCAAAAATTATATCATCCACATAAATTTGTACAAGCAATAAGTCATTTCCTTTTCTTTTAATAAAGAGGGTTTTGTCCACATTTCCTCTCTTAAATTTGTTCTTAATTAGAAAATTACTTAATCTTTCATACCATGCCCTAGGAGCTTGCTTAAGTCCATACAATGCTTTATGCAATTTATACACATAATCTGGATGTAAGTGATTTTCAAAACCTGGAGGTTGTCCTACATAAACTTCCTCCATTATATAGCCATTTAAGAATGCACTTTTTACATCCATTTGATAGAGTTTAAAATCCATGAAGCATGCATATGCTAAAAGCAGTCTAATAGCCTCTAATCTAGCAACAGGAGCAAAAGTTTCATCAAAATCTATTCCTTCCTCCTGATTATATCCTTTGGCCACTAGCCTAGCTTTGTTTCTTAATACTATTCCATCTTCATCTAGTTTATTTCTATACACCCACTTGGTGCCTATAATTGAAACATTAGGGGGTCTTTTTATTAGAGTCCAAACTTCATTTCTTTCAAATTGGTTTAATTCCTCTTGCATAGCATTCATCCAATTATCATCTTTTTCAGCTTCTTCTAGTGATTTAGGCTCTATTTGTGAAACGAAAGCAAGATAATTACTAGTGTTTCTTAAAGAGGATCTAGTTCTCATACCTTGTGAAGGATCACCAAGGATTAGATCCTTTGGATGACCATGTGCATACCTCCATTCTTTAGGAAGATCTTGATTTTTTGATGGAGGTTGACCTTCTTCATCTTGCTGATTTGTATCTTCCTTGACCTCATCCTCATGTTGTTTGTCTTGTATGGAGAATTCCTTCATTCGGTCTTCAAGTATACCTGCATCACCATCTTCTTCTTTTCTAGAAGAATCTCCATTAGTTTCATCAAAAACAACGTGAATAGATTCTTCAACAACGAGAGTTCTCTTGTTGAAGACCCTGTATGCTCTACTAGATGAGGAATAACCTAAGAAGATCCCCTCATCTGATTTAGCACTAAATTTACTGAGATTGTCCTTTCCATTGTTTAAAATAAAGCATCGACAACCGAAAACATGAAAATAACTTATATTTGGTTTCTTACTTTTTATCAACTCATAAGGTGTTTTCTTTAAGATGGATCTAACTAGAGCACGATTTAAAATATAACATGAGGTATTTATTGCTTCAGCCCAAAAATACTTTGGTAGATCCGATTCGCACAACATGGTACGAGCCATATCTGCTAGTGTGCGATTCTTCCTTTCTACCACCCCGTTTTGTTGAGGTGTCCTAGGTGCCGAGAAGTTGTGATTGATACCATTTTCTTCACAAAATTTTTCAAAATACTGATTTTCAAACTCGGTACCATGATCACTCCTAATTGCTTTTAGTTTAAGATTGAGTTCATTCGAAACTCTATTATGAAACTTAATAAAAGCGGGAAAGGACTCATCTTTATGTGCAAGAAATGAAACCCATGTAAAACGTGAAAAATCATCAACAATTACAAGACCAAATTTCTTACCCCCTAGACTAGCAGTTCTAGTGGGTCCAAACAAATCCATGTGAATTAGTTCTAAGGGTTTTGATGTTGAAACTATGTTCTTAGACTTAAAGGAACTTCTTGTTTGTTTCCCTAATTGACATGCAGCACAAATTTTATTCTTCTCAAAGTCTATTTTTGGTAGCCCTTTGACTAGATCCTTTGTAATTAATTTAGAGATTAAATCCATGCTAGCATGCCCTAACCTACGATGCCATAACCAACTAGTCTCATTGACTTTGGGATTCATGGCTACAAGACATTGGCCATCCTTCATGGTGAGATCATCAAGATCTACCATGTAAACATTTCCATGCCTATGTCCTGTGAGTATGATCTCATTATCAATTGGACTACTAATTATGCATAGTGACGATTCAAATGACACTTTAAAGCCCTTGTCACAAAATTGACTTATACTTAATAAATTATGTTTTAGTCCATTAACTAACAATACATTATCAATAAATGAGGAGGGTGATATGGAGATTTTACCAACACCAATAATTCGTCCTTTAGCATTGTCTCCAAATGTGACTAATCCTCCTTCTTTTGATTCCAAGGTGACGAGGAGACTCTTGTCACCGGTCATATGCCTTGAGCAACCGCTATCAAGATACCACATTCTCTTTTTATTTCCGGCTGCAAGGCATACCTGCAAAATGATCATGTGAAGCTCTTAGGTACCCAAGTTTTCTTGGGTCCTTCGTGGTTAGTGTGGTTGGTTCCCTTAGGCACCCATACTTTAGTTATGTTTTTGGCTTTCACAAATGTACTCTTGTTAGTTTGGATTTTTCTTCGAATACAAGAGTAGGCTTTATGTCCATTCTTTCCACAATGAAAACATGTAGGTTTTTCAGTTTTTACATCTTTTGCTTTTACAAAGAAATTCTTTAGATACTTTTGTTGTTTATTAGTTTTATATCCTAATCCGGCTTTATTAAAAACAGCTCTTTGATTTGAAAGAATGAGATTTAATTTTTCAGAGCTTTGTGTGAATTTTTCAACAATTGGTTTGTACTTATGTACCTCATTCTTGAGATTCAAATTTTCTTTAACTAGTTCTTCCTTATCTTTTTTAAGAGATTCAACATTTTGTGCAAGTGAGGTATTATTATCGAATAGGGATTTTACTTGTAGATTTAATTCCTTAATTAGTGTATTTGCCTTTTCATTTTCAATGTTAAGTTTTGAGTTTTTGATTTCTAGGTCAATAGTGTTAATATTTTTAATGCTCTCCTTTTTATTTAATAGATTTTCAATATCTTCCTTTAGTTTTTGATTAGAGGCTTTTAATTCTTTATTCTTTGCTCCTAACATACCACAATCACCCATAAGTTCTTGAAAAGCCTCATATAATTCTTCTAAAGTAAAATTTATAGTTGGATTTTGACATACCTCATCGTCTTCAAACGCCATGAAGCACAAATTGGCGGTCTCTTCCTTTTTTTCCTCGGAGGATGATGTGTCACTATCATCCCATGTTGCCTTTAATGCCTTCTTCTTCTCCTTTCCAAAATACTTCTTTTGTTGAGGGCATTTGGAACGAACGTGTCCCGGTCTCTTGCAATCATAGCATATGATTGGGTCTCTTTCTTTTTCCTTTTCTTTTTCCCAATCATTTCTCCCTCCAAATTTCTTTCTTGGGAAATGTTTCTTTCTTCTCATGAATTTCTTAAATTTTCTTACTATCAAGCCCAAGTCCTCATCTTGGCTTTCTTCTTCACTCTCACTACTCTCTTCTTTACACACACTTGAAGTAGCTTTGAGTGCGATTGTCCTTTTCTTCGGCAACTCTTCTTCATGTTGCTTCATTGTGAGCTCATGCGTCATCAATGAGCCCAGTAGTTGTTCTAATCCCAAAGTGTTGAGGTCTTTGGCTTCTACGATTGCCGTGACCTTTGCTTCCCATGCTTTCGGCAAAGATCTGAGAATTTTACTCACAAGTTCCGGGTTAGTATAAGATTTACCCAAACTCTTTAGACCATTAATTATATCGGTAAAGCGAGTAAACATGCATGTGATGGTTTCATTAGGTTCCATCTTAAACAATTCATATTTGTGAACTAGAATGTTCACTTTGGACTCTTTGACTTGATTTGTACCCTCATGGGTAACTTCAAGCCTATCCCATATTTCCTTGGCGGAACTACATGTAGAGACTCTATTGAACTCATTTACATCTAAAGAATAAAATAGTGAGTTCATGGCTTTAGAATTGAGTTGAGCCATCCTATCATCATTCTCATCCCAATCCTCCTCAAGTTTGGGAACTCGAATGCCATTAACCACATGTGATGGTTCTTGTGGTCCCTTGACTATAACCCTCCACAAGGCATAGTCTTGTGCTTGAATGAAGATTTTCATTCTAGTCTTCCAATAGGTATAATTTGTCCCATTGAAGAGTGGAGGTCTATTGGTTGCTTGCCCCTCGGCAGGAACATTGTTAAAGGGTGTTTCCATCTAGATCTTTGGCTAAGACGGTTAGGTCTTTCAAGAAATACACAGAGCACCTGCTCTGATACCACTTGTTGCCCAGAGATGGTCACCCAAGAGGGGGGTGAATTGGGTGTTTTAAAACTCTTCGGCTAATTAAAATTAAAACACACAAATATATGAAATAAGGTAATGATAGTGGGATGAGAAGACACAATCACAAACACACGGTTTTATAGTGGTTCGGAGCTTCCACCGCTCCTACATCCACTCCCCAAAGCGCCTTTGGGTATTTCCACTATAATCCAAGATTACAGTACGGTAGTTTTGCGAGTTTACTACCCAACTCGTTGTTTTACACCGGGCTCACAACAAACCCTAAACCCCCAATTTCTCTTAGGCTTGGGACGCCTTTCTCTTGTTCCAAGTCCCTTGACTTGAACAAGCACTACAATCAAAGAGTTTACAAAAGAGAATAAAAGCTCTAAAAAGCAAATATATCAATTATGAACAATTTAACCCGGAAGAATCTTTTTGCCGTTGGAAGCGTGGGAGATGTTGATTCTTCCGATGTGGAGTGCGTAGGATCGAGTGTGAGCTTTGAATCTCGAGCGCACGAGAGCGGTTGAGCTTGAAATCACAAGAGAACCTTGAATGCACTTAATTTCTACACTTTAATGCTCTCACTCTCTTGAACTTTTCTCTCTTGAATGATTTTGCTTTTGGGTTGGTGAAGAGTTGTTGAGAACCACTTAAGAGGTCCCTTTTATAGCCCAAAAAGCAAATATAGCCGTTAGAAACAAAAAGAGAAGGATTTGAAATTCAAACCAAACCTGAAAAGCTGTCAGTCGCGTCCCAGGCGCTCCGGGGACGTCTCTGCTACAGTGAGAGACGTCTCGCCTACAGGATTTTTACTTTTTACTTTATCTGGGGTCGACTCGGCACTTTACGGGGACGTCTCGGCTTGTCTGCACTTTTTGAGTGGGGACGACTCCGCTTGTTTGGGGACGACTCCGCTTCTTTATCTTTGAAAAATATGTCCTCTGGAATTCCCTGAGAGAGTCGACTCCGCTCTTTCAGGGGACGTCTCGGCTTGTCTGCACTTTTATGCATGGGGACGTCTCCGCTATCTCAGGGTCGACTCCGCTTCCTTATCACCGCAGAAACCATTCTCTGGAAAACCCTGAGAGAGCCGTCTCCGCCATCTTGGGGACGACTCGGGAAGTCTCCTTTTTGCTTGCGGGGACGACTCCGCGTACAGCGGGGATGTCTCGCGCATATCCCTTGAAAAACGTCTTTCTGCCGCCACTGAGAGAGTCGACTCCGCTACTGAGAGAGTCGACTCCGCTAACGCGGGGACGACTCGGCAGGTGTCGGGGACGTCTCCAAGTGTGCCAGTTCTTCCTGTTTGTGCCTGAGACGTCTCTGAAACTATCAGGAGACGTCTCGGCTGTCCCTGAACTTTTTCTTTAGCTCAAAATATTCTTCAATAAATTCATAAAAATTATGGGAACTTGCCTAGACATTTCTTAACAATATTCTAAGTAAAACACATGAATTTCTCAATTGAATTGTTAAGATATAATGGAATTTTACTCTAGTGTTTTGTATTCATCAAAATCCATTAGGGGGTCAACAGAGTATCATTATCATTGCGCTTAATGTTTAATTATCTTGCAACCATTTTGATGTTGTCAAAAAGGGGGAGAAATATCTAAGTATATGCTCATAATGCTTTATGTGTTGATTATGTTAAGTTGATTAAATCTAAAACATTATCATGAAGTATATTTTAAAAGATATATGTTTTCTACTTCATGCAACTTAGCTATGCATTAGTTCTAGAACACAACAAGTTTTTATTGCATATAATCCAAGTTTTGTCATCATCAAAAAGGGGGAGATTGATGACCCAAAGATTGATTTAAAGATTGATTTTGATGATCACAAAACCTTGAAATATAATTACTAATGTTTGTGTTGCAAGAAAAAAGATAATTTGTTTTGCAAGGAACATAACAAGTTGGAAGAAAGCTACACATCAATGGCTCAAGGTTCAAGTTAAAAGGATTCAAGTTGGAGGAGCAAATTTAAAGAAAGATTCAAAGAATAGTCCTCGAGTCGACTCCTGGAAGTTCAGAGTCAACTCTAGCACTCTAGAGTTTCAAGGAACAATGCTCGAGTCGACTCCGCGACTCTCCGAGTCGACTCCGACTGAGAACGGACAGAAAGACAGAACGATGGATTTTAGACCCTGTCATAGAGTCGACTCCAAAGGTTGCGAGTCGACTCCAATGCTTGGTGAGCCGACTCCAGATGGTCCTGAGTCAACTCCAAAGGGAAGCAGACAAAAAGATAGAGAATCAGTTTTGGAGACCATGTGAACGAGTCGACTCCGAGAATTTGAGAGTCGACCCCAAATCAGTAGAGTCGACTCCAAGATGATCCGACTCGACTCCAAGGCAGTTCAACTCTAAAGACAGAGGATCAGTTTTCGGGCTCTGAGAGCCGAGTCGACTCCAAGAGGACCCGAGTCAACTCGAGAAAGAAATGCAGAAAATTAGATCTCTGGAACCCTGAGAACGAGTCGTCTCCAGAGGGCCGAGTCATCTCCGGATACTGGCGAGTCGACTCTACGTTTGGCCGAGTCGACTCCAGTACGGGACAACACTTTAATTCAAATCCTGAACAGTGGATGAGTCGTCTCCAGTAAAGCATGATTCGACTCCAGCAACAGCCGAGTCGACTCCGATCCCAACGGATACATTAACAGACTGTGCGGACAGGTCAGAACGTCTCTATTTTTGTCTCTAACGGCTAGATTTTTGTTTCCACTCCCTCTAAAGCTATAAAATCAAGGAGAGAGCAAGGGGAGAAAGGAAGGAAGTGGGAGAAAATACATAGGAAATAGATTTCAAAGAGATTTCAACAGAAACCTCCCAAAAGCACAAAAAGGGCCATTCGAAGCAAAAGTGAGAGAAGAAGAGTATCTGAGTGAATCCCAAGGCTTCCTCTCCAACTGTGTACTGCCTCAGTGATTCTCTACATCATGCGAAATCAGAAGAGGGTCGAGTAAAGAAGAAGCCGAGTTCTTTCATCTACAAAACTTGTTTGAGGGCTTCTTCTCTTTACTCTATTTGTTTACATTGTTATATCTGCTTGTTTAAGAAGCTTGTACTTGTTTTAAACTTTTGTTCTAGTATCTTGTAACATGATTCAATTAAGGGATTGAATCAAGGGGTTAAGGTTTGTTGGTGAGCCAAAAGAAAAACCAACAGTGTAAAGGTTGTGGTTGGTGAACCGGAGAAAACCAACTGGGTTTGATTGTGAACCCAAAAAAACAATCGGTTGGTTCTAGTCGGCGAGCCTGTGAAAACCGACCGAGTTCATTGTGATCTCGTGAAAAACAACAAGTTACGTTGTGAGCTTGTAAAACAACCGGCTGTAATCTGAGGGATTATAGTGAAATTTCCAAAAAGTCTTGGGGAGTGGATGTAGGTGCTGGGGTGCACCGAACCACTATACTTTTGTTGTGTCTGTGATGCTTCTTTGTTATCTAACTTCCTCACTCACTTACTTACTTAGATAAATTGCTTGCTTAACTCTTATCCGCGCATCCTTTACTTGCAAGCATATTCAATTTACTTAATCAAGTCTCATTCAATATAATTTCATTAAGACTCATTGTATTGAATTGCATACTTGGGCAAACTTAGACTAATCTTTTATTGAGTCTGCTGCTTAATAGTTGATTAGATTAGAATCATACTCTTGCTAAGTTTAAATTCCACTATGCATCCATACAACTTAGCTTAATTAACTCTAAAAGATTAGTAGTAGTTGAAAAGTTTTAAAAGATCCAATTCACCCCCCCCCTCTTGGGCTGTATCTACTGGGCAACATAAGGAGAAAAAAATAATCTCCTCCTATTAGTTACAAATATTTAAATTATGCAGAGTCCTTTTCCTTCTTCTTTTCTTAAGTTTTTCTAATAGTGCAGACCATTCCATATCTATATATTAAAATTTAAATCTCTCCCTATATATTATCTTTAGTGTAGAGATTGGAATTTTGAATTCTTTTCACATTTCTTATTTCTTAGATTGAAATTATTTAACTTTCTCATATTGGAATTCTTTTCACATTTAACTTTCTCTCCCTTTTTGTCATCAACAAAAGGAAGAAAAAATGATTTCAATTTTCCTCTTTTTGTTAGCTTAATCATTGACAGTTGTGTTAAGGAGAGAGGGTATCAGACTCAATAGATGTATTAGAAAAGCATACAATCCAAGAAAATATATATATATTTCAAGAAAGGTAAGTATTCATTGCAATTGATAAATGAAGTACACTTGAAAAAAAAATGGTATCAGTGAGTAAACAAATGTGCCAAGTAGATATGAAACATAGCTCAGTACAAGGTTATGTTTTGAAAACATGGGTTTCAGTCTAAGCTCAGGTTAGGTTCAGACTAAGTTCAGCCTAGGTTCAAGGTTTTGAAGAGGAAGGTCCAGACTAATCTTCCTTTGGCTCTTCCATCAGCTTCTCAATCTTGCTGTTTAGTGTAGTGATAGAACTAGTAAGCTGAGTGTGTTCTTCCTTTAGTTCTTGGATAGAGCCTTGAACAGAATTTTCTTGTTCTCTCAATTGTTTTTCAGTCTCAGTAATTCTCCTTTGCTGATTAGCTGCTAGTTATCTCAAGCCTTGCAGTTCAGCTTTTACTTCTTTTACCAAGTCAGTGAGGTTAACAACTGAATTCCAGCAGACTCCAGAATTGAACAGTGCCTTTATGATGTTATCTCCAATAAACTTTAATTGCCATCTCAAGTCTGAGTGGAGGATCTGATGGTCTTTGGATTGAAGGAGGTTGACTGACTGGAGGCTCTTTTGGAGGTGCTTCAGTAGGGATTCTTTTGCCTTTAAGTGGAGTTGCAGTGTCTCGACCACTTTCATCCTGAATTTCTTTTCCTTTATGAATCCATTTTTCTTCAGTTTTGACAAATCTCATTCTCTTCAGTGATTTGTCATTGTAGACATTAGAAGATAGTAGTTCCTTCTTGGTCTCCCCTTTTAGATTCAGATTGAAATAGATGAAGACTAAAGTCAGAACCATACCATAGGGAAGTGAAGCTCCTTTTATCTATCCTTGAGCTTCTATGTATCTAAGCATTAAGCAGGGTAGATTCAGGGAGAGTCCTTGAATCACATGATGCATTACTAGTATATCCCTTTCTGAGACATGATCAAATTTTCCTATCTTCGGGAAGAACATTTTGTTGATCATGTGACGCAGCAGACGCATCTCAGCATTCTTGTTGATTGGCACTGATTTCAGTCCAATCTTCTATGATTTTCCTATTGAGAATGGTGCTTATCTCTTCATTTCTGTTCTTTAGGTGATCTCCATTCTCTCCATCATTTGGAATCCGAAGAGCATCTCTGAGAGTCTCTTCTATAACCAAGATAGGGATGTCTTTAACCTTAGACGAGATTTGTCCTTATCCATATCTAGCATTATTGTAGAATTTGTTAGATGTATGCTCTAGAAGCCAATCTGGCTGACACATTATTAATTCTAGAACATAATTTTATACTTGACTTTATTATTATTGAATAATAAATGGGCATCTTTTTCATTCATATTGTTTATGTATCAGTGAATTGTCCAAGAAATTAATAAGATGATCATAAATATTCTCAAGAGTTGAGAATTTGAGCTATGTATCATTGGTGATTAATTTCTAAACGCTCCTGATCAATAGATCATCACGAGAACAGTGATTGATCCGATGAGATCAGTAGAATCCCATATGCTTCTGCAGTAGGTTCTATTATGTACGCCATGACATGTACAAGACCAGATGTTGCTTATTCACTAGCAGTAGCGAGTAGGTATCAGTCTGATCCGGGTGAGAACCATTGGAAGGTGGTGAAAACCATCCTTAAGTATTTAAGAAATACTAAGGACCAATGGTTAATCTATGGAGAATCTGACTTAAAACTTGTGGGATTTACAGACTCTAGTTTTCAGTCAGACCATGATGACAGTAAGAGTATGTCAGGATTTGTGTTTACCCTGAATGGAGGAGCAGTCTGCTGGAAAAGTTCCAAGCAGCATTCAGTAGCCGATTCCGTATGCGAAGCAGAGTATGTTGCTGCATCAGATGCGGCAAAGGAAGCTGTTTGGATCAAGAAGTTTGTAAATCAACTTGGTGTTGCTCCCTCAATCAATGGTCCAGTTCTTTTGTATTGTGACAATACTGGAGCCATTGCACAAGCAAAGGAGCCAAAGTCTCACCATAGAACCAAGCACATTCTGCGTCGCTACCACCTTGTACGAGAGATCGTGGAGCGAGGTGACGTCAATCTTCAGAAGATCGATGGAAAGGAAAACCTGGCTGACCCATTCACTAAAGCTCTTTCTGTAAAGGAGTTCGATTATCACAAATCAAAGATGGGTATAAGATATTGTACAAATTGGCTTTAGTCCAAGTGGGAGTTGTTGGGAATTGTGTCCCAAAGCCAATTTTTTTTAATTGTAAGAAATTGGATTATGTATATGTTTTATTAAAATGAATAAAAAATTATTCTGGCAATTTTCTATTCATCACAAGTGTTACATCTTCAAATTGAACTCCTGTGTATTGTGATGAAGTCCTTAGGACTAATTTAGTGGATAAAAGAGGTTTTATCATTTAGTCCTTAAATTAGTTCGCGACCAAATGATGAGCTGTCAATTGGACGATAGCTATATCAAGTATAGGTCGTTGTGTGTCATTTAGTTGGTTGTCCTCTTAAACCAAGGAGTGTGGAGACACTGTATGGCATACAGGTGAGATGTAGGAGTACATCATCACTGAACAGTGACTCACCTGCGTAGCACTCCACTGTCGGGAGTTAGCTCGCAAAGCGTGTGGACATAAGTACCCCTTAGACCTGAGACTGTCACAGTGACTTGCAAGCAACTCACTGTACTTAGGCACTGGATGACCTGAATTTCTAATTCAGGGATCGGAAGGATGCTGGGTGCAGTCAAGTACTCGCGAAGTCTGTGTATGAGTCAAGATGGGATTGACCGCTCCAGATTTTAGGAGTTGATGTCTCACTGTATTTCAATTCAGTAAAACCTTGGCCAGCGTAAACCAAGTGATAGGTCACTTGATTTGATTATTTGAAATACACTATGGATGACCGGACCCAGAGGTCGACAGTCCTCTCTGAGGTCATTTTGAGCATCGATGGTCATAGGGATGAATTATGCAACAACCATACGTCTAGGTTCTTGAATGTTGCTCTGCATATTCGACCTATCCGGACGTCGGGTATCATTGCTAGATGGTCACCTCGATTAGTGCATGGAGTAGTCCATGTACTACCGGCTTAGTGTTCGAACCTATCGGAGTCACGCACATAAGTCAAGTTAAGTAGGAAGGACTTGATCCAATTTAATTGAGAATTAAATTGTGGGTCATTTGAGATTTGGTTTTGTCTATGTTCAGCTAGCACTGAACATGAGGTACATACTGAATTTCATGGATGTGTATTTAATTATGTCTGTATTCTGGCTTAATCAAGTTTCAATTAATGTAATTGAAATTGATTTGGACTCATTTGTTGAGTTTGGTTTTGAATTGGATGAATTGGGCTTAATGATGATTTTATTAGAATTTATTCCATATTTATTCTAGTCCAAGTGTGACTTGGATTGATCTGAAAATTGAACTAATTGGAGTTCACATGAATCAGATTCATGTGGAATTTTTCCGGATCCAAAATCTTTCAAATTGGTCTTCAATTTGGTTTAGAACCAATGATGGACCCAAGCCCATTTGATTCAGCCCATTTGAATTAACCCATTTAAGAAAAGTCAAATTTGATGAAAATTTACTTGTTTGCCCCTCTAATTGAATGACACGTTCTGGTTTCTTCCTCGGTTCAGTGGACCAATCTTTCTGCAAACCTTCTCCCGTGGACCGCGTTCTTCTTCTTCTTCCGAACACATCGAAGGCCGCTTGATCTTCCCTCTTTCGGCTACCATTTGAAGATCCGAAGAGACGTGTCTCTTCGGTTTTGAAACCTCTTTAATATAGGACTGATTTAATTGAAATCAAACGGTTCAAAAAATTCAATAAAATCATAAAACGTTTGGCGTTCACTCTTCCCTTTTGGCGTTTTCTCTTCCCTGGTTCAGCCTTGTCTTTGCCTATAAATAGGCTAGCTTTCTCTTCATTCTGAGCTAGAGATTTTATCTAGGGAGAGGGGAGATTCATGATCTTTTGAGTAGCCTGTAAAAGAGAGAAAAAGGAAACGGGAAGAAAGAGGAAAAGAAAGAAAAGAAAAAGGGAAGAAGGAATTTTTGAAATTCTTTTCTTCCAGGGGTTTATTTGCAAAAGGGTTTTTGCACTATACAGACATCATCCTACCTTCCTGCATTTCTTGGCGTGCGTGTGAAGTAGAGGGTCCGTACATCCGGGCCTCGCATAGCACCAGATCCATCAGTACCAGATCCGGCACCAGATCCAGTTCCAGATCCAGTTCCCGATCCAGTACCAGATCTAGCATCTGATCCAGTATCTGATCCAGCACTTGGCCCTGTACCAGATTCTGTTCCCGAGTACCACCATCTTCCGCTGCAGGATCGAGGTATGGTAAACATAATATAGTTATGTTATTTATTTATACCTGTTATAAATAAATAGATAAAATTTTAAAACTGATTTTCTGACCTGGCATCCGATTTTATCGGATTTTGCGGGATATTTTTCCTTCACCTCTTCCTTCTTTAAGATTTAGATCCCTTTGACAGATGAAGTTTTTGTGTTTTCTTTGAAAGGAATATCACTTCTTCGCTTTGCTACAGTCCTCTGTGGCTATTTAAGCCATTCCCCATGGAAACTAGCCGTTAGACACAATCTACTAGCCGTTCTGCACATTCTGCACATCCTGACAATGTTTCCGTTGGGATCGGAGTCGACTCGCGCGATCTGGAGTCAACTCGGCCGCAGCAGGAGTCGACTCATGCTTTTCTGGAGTCGACTCGCCAACTATTCCGGATTTGAATTAAAGTGAGGTTCTCGATTGAGAGTCGACTCGACTTAACCCGGAGTCGACTTTCCAAATTCTGGAGCTGACCTTGCACTTTTGGAGTCGACTCATTCCAAGGAATCCATAGAGGTATTCTTCAACTTTGCTCACTCGAGTCGACTCGGCGCTCAGAGCCCGAACTTCCGATCTTCTGTCTTTTGGCTCGTGCAGTCTTGGAGTCGACTCGGACTGTTTCGGAGTCGACTCGGCTCTCAGTATCCGAAAAACAGTCTTCTGTCTTTTTGGAGTAGCGCTGCCTTGGAGTCGACTCGAACTGTCTTGGAGTCGACTCGCGTCTCAGAGACAAAAATACTATCTTCTGTCTTTTTGGGTCGTGCTGTCTCGGAGTCGACTCGGGCTTTGCGGGAGTCGACTCGGCTCTCAGTGTCTAAAAGTTGCTCTCTGACTTTTGCCTTGTATAACACTGAGAGTCGACTCTCGCTTCCTTTGGAGTCGACCTGCCAACTATTGGAGTCGACTTGCGTTCCTCAGGAGTCGGCTCGGCTCTCAGGGTCCAAAATGACTTCTCTGTCTTTCTGTCTGTAACTCCCTGGAGTCGACTCATACTACTCCGAAGTCGACTCGGCAAGCATCGGAGTCAACTCGCGCTCTTCAGGAGTCAGCTCGCTGACAGGTTTTGAGTTGAGTCTTTCTGTTCATCTGTCTGTTCTCAGTCGGAGTCGACTCAAAATGTTCCGGAGTCGACTCGAGCCTGTGCCAGTGCTTCTGATACGCTTGGAGTCGACTCGTAATCTCCCGGAGTCGACTCGAGTCTCAGACTTTGGTTCGGATTGACTTCTTAACTTATACAAAATGTCTTGAACCAAATCTAGAGACACTTAACCGTAAATTTACAAGATTTTTACTGAAACGCTAGATTGAATTCATTAGTAAACATAAGATATACTCAAATGCTTTGAGCTCATCAAAATCAAATAGGGTTATAATCAATCACTCCACAATCTCTCCCTTTTTGATGATGACAAAACATTGAGTATATGTAAAGTGAATTGCTCAATAAACAAGAAAATTTATAATAAAATTTTAAAATGAATTCAAGTGTCTGATTATTTAATTTATCCAAACTTGAAAGGTGTGAAACAATAAATTTTGAAGTTAAAGCTCCCCCTTTCTTTTGGAATTATATAAGCCTTCATGTCATGCAATCAATTGTTTGGCTTATATATATTTAATGATTTTGCTTTCTTAAAAATTCAGATTCTCCCCCTCAACACATGCATTCAACTATGTTTTGATTCTCAGAATTTTCTTTTAGTGCATTGAAGCTTTTGATCTTAAATTTTTGGTTTTTAGAGAAAAAATCTGCCAATTTGTTCTTAAGTATGATTCAACTAATCTCCGAATATCCCTTGAATAGATTCTGGAGATTACTCCATTAGGAGCCCCAACAGAGAGATAATGAGCCTCGAGGTATCGAATCCACTAAGAACAAATTCTTGAGTGTTATAAAAGTTTTCTTTTTATTGATTTTCATTGATTCCCTTTACATGTCTATTCAATATATTTCTCCCCCTTTTTGTCATCATAGCAAAAAGGAAGTAAGCAGAACACACAAGCAGTTAGAGATTAAATTGCATAGTATTGAAGAAAATTGTCTACTCATTGTATTGATGTATGTGTAGGTACATTTGTGAATACAAAGAGTAAAGCAGTAAATACATGTCAAAATACACAAAATAAGCTAGGGCTTCCTCGAGGATGTGGCTCCTCGGATCAGTCTTGATTGTTCCATTATGAGACTGACCCCATCCGTGACGTTCCCTAGCTGGGTGATGATGGCCGAGGTGGCTCTACTGTGTGTCGTGGAAAGCTCAGTCAGAGTCTCCTGGAGTTTGTCCACCTTGGCGATCAACACATTCGCCAAGCGCTTGGCCCCCTGGTTCAGGCTGCCCATGTCATGTCGGATGTCTTCTCGTATCTTTCTAGTATTGCTTGTGACATCGCTCATGTTGGAGAATTGGGCTTGTCTCAGGCTTCTGACATTGAAGATCTCCTCCCTCAAATGAGCCGTCATCTCGGTCACGGATGATAGGGAGGGAACTAATGCAGAAGAGGGGGCAGGGACTGGAACTCTGAGCTCCCTCAGTAGATCGTCCCGAAGATCTCGTACAATCTCCTGCCGCAACTCCCGGAGCTGCTCAGGAGAAATCCGGACCTCCATCGGCTGAGTGGGTGGAGCTGAGGAGGAGGGTCCGGCTGAGGTGGATGGTGCTGATGTGGAGGGAAAGGTGGGATAGTCAGAATCTGGATCAGGACTGGGGGAGCGTCTAGTGGTAGGTGTAGAGGAGGATGGTTTCCTGACCCAGGTTTCCTCTACCTTATGAAATCCCATCCTGTGTAGGTTTCCCTCACCCATGTGATCTGTCCATCGCAGTGCGCGAGAGGGTTCCCCCTCAGGAATGGGGATCTCAGACTCCCTAAAGATAAGGGTGTATAGCATCCCATATGGAAGGGTGAGCCTAGGTTTATCTAGTGGCTCACATAGGTATTTGTAGATCAGTTTGGGAAAGTTAATAGGGGTGTCTTGGAGAATGTAGTACATGAGGGCTAGGTCCCTCTCGGACACAAAGTCAAAACGGCCAGTTTTAGGGAATAGTGTCCTAGAAATAATGCTCAGGAGGAGCCGCATCTCAACAGATAGTGAGCCAGCGGACACCTCATCTAGTGGGGACTGGGGTGGACTCCCTAAAATGGCCGTAAGGGCCTCAGTCCTATCCTCTGGGTGTGTAGGAAATACCCCAACTTGGGGAAGATGTAGGATTTGTGCTATGAAATCCTCATAAATGAATAAAGGGACACCCGCTACGGTTCCCTGTATCCCCCCATTGCCCCTATGCACTGTTCCATAGAACTCCCTAACAAGACCTGGGTATGTGGGGAGATCTAATGAGCAAAAGAACTCGAGTCCCTGGGCCCTCAACCTATCTCCTATAGTAAAGCCCTCCCGAGAGAGATAGTCGAAGTTGACGTATCTTCCGGTGGAGACCGCCTTCCCGGCGCACGGTCGCGAGGGAACCGGCCTCGGCGGGGAACGAACCAGAGGTTGTGGCCTCACGGGATCGTTCCGAGCCTTGGACCGTCGCTCGGCACCGGTCGTGGGTTGGGGCCTCTTCCAGCTTGGGACAACCATTTTCCAAGGCATCCTTGACCTAGGGATGGGGTAAAAACCTAAGGGACGGAAGAAGGTCGACGGAAAAGCCCTAACGACGGTCGGAGACGTTGTCGGAGACGGCTCTAGGGTTTGTGAACAGTGGAGGCGGTGAATAGAAGTGTTGATTAAACGCTTGGATTAGGGTTAAAAATCCGGATTCCGACCTCGAGTCGACTCCTGTAAGTCGCGAGTCGACTCGACCTCGAGTCGACTCCAAAATATGCGCGAGTCGACTCCCCTTATGCTTCCATCGGCCTCGAGTCGACTCCCGTCAATGTGCTAGTCGACTCTCCTTATGCTGCCATCGACCTCGAGTCGACTCCCGTCTATGTGCGAGTCGACTCCCCGCCATGAGCCGACTCTGAAACGTATCCGAGTCGACTCGAACTCTGGCACGCATCTAAAAATTATGCTATTTTCATACCAAACAAGGGACACTCACTAAGTTATGATTTAATTTGATGATCATAGATGAGAAACTTTATTTTTAACACAATCTAATCATCAAAATCAATGAACTAGAAGAGAACATCACTAGGATGGATCAATCACTCCTAATCCTCTCCTAAGCACACTAAATCTCTCTTCACTCAAGCGTTTTGTGAAGATATCAGCTAATTGATCATCAGTACAAACAAATTGAAGTATCACATCACCATTCAGTACATGACCTCTTATGAAGTGATGTCTTATCTCAATATGTTTAGTTCTTGAATGCTGAATTGGATTTTTAGTTAGATTAATGGCACTTGTATTATCACAATTAATGAAAATTTTATCTTGTTTAATGCCATAGTCTTCAAGTTGTTGTTTAATCCACATGATTTGAGCACAACAACTCCCGGCTGCCACATATTCAGCTTCAGCAGTAGATAATGCAACTGAGTTTTGTTTCTTGCTGAACCATGAGATTAAATTTTCTCCTAAAAATTGACATGACCCGCTGGTGCTTTTTCTATCAAGTTTACAACCAGCAAAGTCTGAATCTGTGTATCCTATTAAGTTCAAGCTAGATTCTTTAGAGTACCATAAATCTATATTTTTTGTTCCTATTAGGTATTTAAAGATTCTCTTGACAGCAATTAGATGAGATTCCTTAGGATTAGACTGATATCTAGCACACATGCATACACTAAACATGATATCAGGTCTACTTGCAGTGAGATTGTTGCCCAGATAGACAACCCAAGAGGGGGGGTGAATTGGGTTTTAAAAGAATTTGGCTATTTAAAACGTTGTGGATGACTAATTAATGCTTTCCCCAGATGATTAATTAATTGTTATGTGTTGTGAATGAAATGAGAGTAAAGGAAAGAGACAAACAATCACAAACACAAGGATTTTATAGTGGTTCGGAGCTAACCCTTGCTCCTACGTCCACTCCCCAAGTCTCACTTGGGAATTCACTATAACCCCTTGGATTACAGTCGGTTGTTTTACAAGCTCACAACCAAACTTGTTGTTTTACGAGCTCACAACGAACTCGGTCGGTTTTCCCAGGCTCACCGACTAGAACCACCCCGATTGTTTTCGCGGGATTACAATCGAACCCTTACACACGTTGGTTTTACACTCGGCTCACCAACCAACCTCAAGACTCTTGATTCAATCCCCCGATTGAATCAAGCAAAGACAAGTTGTAAATAAAAGGGACAAACAGAAAATAAAGCTTCTCAAAAGCAGATAAGCAACAATATGAACAGAAGAGAAGTTAGAAGCCCTCAAATACGTTTGAGTTGGAGTTGAGTAGGGCTTCTCGAACTTCGGGTCTCCTCTTGAATGTGTGGTCGACTTGAATGCAGGAGGAGGCTTCCTTAAATGCTGGGAAGAGGAAGTTGGATGGAGTTAATGTTGCTCTTTCCTCTTTTCCGTTGAAGAACAGGTTGCAGAGATTGAATGCTTGATTTCTTTGAGTGGAATAGTTGTTCTCTGCCTTGCTACAGTCTTCTGTGGCTATTTAAGCCATCCCCCACGGAAACTAGCCGTTAGAGACCTTTTTCTGCCCGTTCTGCACACTCTGCACACCCTGACAATATGTCCGTTGGTGGGTTGGAGTCGACTCGCGCGATCAGGAGTCGACTCGGCTGTAGCAGGAGTCGACTCAAGCTTTTCTGGAGTCGACTCGGCAACTGTTCCGGATTTGAATTAAAGTAGCCTCTTCGACTGGGAGTCGACTCGACTTGTCCCGGAGTCGACTCGCCAACTTCTGAAGCTGACTTGGCATTTTCGGAGTCGGCTCATCCCATGAAGTCCACGGAGCCAATATTCAACTTGGCCAACTCGAGTCGACTCGACTGTCCTGGGAGTCGACTCGGCGCTCAGAGCCCGAACTCTCGATCTTCTGTCTTTTGGCTCGTCCAGTCTTGGAGTCGACTCGAACTGTTCCGGAGTCGACTCGGCTCTCAGTTTCCGAAACTTAGTCTTCTGTGTTTTTAGTGAAGCGCTGCCTTGGAGTCGACTCGAGCTGTCTGGAAGTCGACTCGAATCTCAGAGACAGTAAATTGGTCTTCTGTCTTCTTTGGGGTCGCGGTGTCTCGGAGTCGACTCTTGCAATGCGGGAGTCGACTCGAATCTCAGAGTCCGAAAAACGTTCTCTGACTTTTTCCTTGTGTTCCTCTGAGAGGCGACTCTCACTTTCTTTGGAGTCGACTTGCCAACCATCGGAGTCGACTCGCGTTCCACTGGAGTCGACTCGAATCTCAGACCCGAAAACTGCTCTCTGACTTTTCTGCCTGTGACTCCTAGGAGTCGACTCATACTACCCTGGAGTCGACTTGGTGAACATCGGAGTCGACTCGCGCAGTTCAGGAGTCGACTCGCTGACAGGTTTTGAGTTGATGCTTTCTGTTCGTCTGTCTGTTCTCAGTCGGAGTCGACTCGTACTGATCCGGAGTCGACTCGAGCTCGTGCCAGTGAACTTGATACTCTTGGAGTCGACTCGTGATACTCTAGAGTCGACTCGAGTCTCAGACTTTGGTTCAAGCTGACTTCTTAACTTATCCAAAATATTATGAACCAAGTTCACTGAAACACTTAATTGAATTCATTAGTAAACAAGAGATATACTCAAATGCTTTGAGCTCATCAAAATCAAATAGGGTTTTAATCAATCACTCCACAATCTTCCCCTTTTTGATGATGACAAAACATTGAGTATATGTAAAGTGAATTGCTCTATAAACAAGGAAGTAAAATCCATAAATGAATTCAGATGTCTGGTAATTTAATTTATCCAAGTTTGAAAGGTGTGAACAATAAATTTCGGAGTTAAAGCTCCCCCTTTCATTTGGAATTATATAAGCCTTCATATCATGCAATCAATTGTTTGGCTTATATATCTTTAATGATTTAGCTTGCTTAAAATTCAGATTCTCCCCCTCAACATATGCAATCTACTTTGTTTTGATTCATAAGAATTTTTGACTTTTAATGTATTGAATTTTTTGATTTTAAATTTTTGGTTTTTAGAGGGAAAATCTGTCAATTTGTTCTTGAGTTGGATTCAGCTAATCTCCGAATATCCCTTAAATAGATTCTGGAGATTACTCCATTAGAAGCCCCAAAAGAGAGATAATGAGCCTCGAGGTACCAAATCCACTAAGAACAAATTATGTTTTAATTTTTGATTCTCATTTTGATTTCTTTTATGTTGATTCCATTTACATATCTATTCAATATTTCTCCTCCTTTTTGTCATCGTATCAAAAAGGAGGTAAGCAGTACACACAATCAATCATAGATCAAATTGCACAGGAATTGAAGAGAACATGTCTACTCATTGTATTGATTTGTATGTAAATACATTTGAGAATACAGTAAGTAAAGCAAAACAATATATGTCAAAATACAAAATGATATCTAGGGCTTCCTCGAAGAGGATGTGGCTCCCCGAGGCATGCGGTCAGCAAGTGCTTGGACCGCATTGGTGACGTGCTCTAGCTGGCGGATGATGGCCGAGGTGGCCCTGCTATGCATCGTGTCGAGCTCGGTCACCGACTTCTGAAGTGTGTCCAGCTTGTCGATGAGCACATTCGCCAAGCGCTCTGCCCCCTGAGTAGTGGTGCTCATGTCCTTCCGGATGTCATCGCGCATCTTCCGAGTGATGCCCGTGACCTCACTCATACTGGAGAACTGAGCCTGGACCAAACTCCGGACATTGTAGATCTTTTCCCGTACATGGGCCGTCATGTCAGTCACGGCTGTCAAGGAAGGGACCAACTCAGAAGATGTGGGTGCAGGAGTGGGAGCTGGCACTGAACCTCGGAGCTCCCGAAGCAGATCATCCCGCAGATCTCGGACTATCTCCTGCCGCAACTCCCGGAGCTGCTCAGGAGCGATGCGGACCTCCATGGGTGGTGGAGCCGAGGAGGAGGGTCCGGCGGAGGTGGTAGGAGCAGAAGTGGATGGAAAGTCCGGTAAGTCAGGATAGTCAGAATCTGGCTCAGGACTAGGGGAGTGTCTGGTGGTCTGTGTGGTGATGGAGGACTTCCTAACCCATGTCCCCTCTATCTTTCGAAACCCCATCCTGTGTAGGGTCCCCGGACGCATGCGATCAGTCCATCGCAATGTGCGAAAGGGTTCCCCCTCAGGGATAGGAATCTCGTACTCCCTAAATAACAGAGTGAATACCATACCGTAGGGTAGGGTGAGCCTAGGTCTGTCTAGTGGCTCACACAGGTATCGATAAATGAGTTTGGGGAAGTTGATTGGGGTGTCCTGAAGCATGTAGAACATGAGAGCTAGGTCTCTCTCAGATACAAAATCAAATCTCCCGGTCTTAGGGAAGATGGACCTAGACAATATACTCAGGAGGATCCGCACCTCAATCGGAAGTGAGCTAGCGGATACCTCGTCTAAGGGTGACTGGGGTGGATGCCCTAGAATGGCCGTAAGGGCCTCAACCCTGTCCTCGGGGTGTGTGGGAGCCACCCCTACTTGTGGAAGGTGGAGAATGTGGGCAATAAGATCCTCTGTAATGAACAGAGGGACACCGGCTACCGTGCCCTCGATACCCCCATCTCCCCGATGGACGGTACCGTAAAACTCTCTAACTAATCCAGGATAAGTTGGGAGATCTAATGTGAGGAAATACTCTAAGCCGTGGACACGCAATCTCTCACCTATGGTGAAACCCTCCCGGGAGAGATAGTCGAAATCGACATATCTCCCGGTGGTGACGGCCTTCCCGGCGCACGGCCTCGCGGGAACCGCCCTCGGCGGGGAACGAGCCGGAGATTGTTGCCTCGCGGGATCGTGCCGAGCCTTGGAGCGCCTCTTGGGACCGGCCTCGGGTCGGGACCTCTTCCGGACTACGGTTTTACGCGGCATAAGGACCTAGATTGGGAGGAAAACCCTAAGGGACGGTGAAAGGTAGACGGAAAAGGCTTGGGGACGACCGGGGACGACCTAGGAGTCGGCTCTAGGGCTTGTGAACAGTGGCGGCGGAGAATAGAAGTGTTTTTGAAACGACAAAGTTAGGGTTAAAAAGTCGGATCCCGACTGCGAGTCGACTCCACTGAGTCGCGAGTCGACTCGACCTCGAGTCGACTCCAGAATATGCGCGAGTCGACTCCCCCTCTGCTGCCATCAATCTCGAGTCGACTCCCGCAAATGCGCGAGTCGACTCCCCCTCAGGAGCCGACTCTGAAACTTACTCGAGTCGTCTCTAACTTTGGCACGCACCTAAAAATCACTAAATTATGATCTGATTTGATGATCATTGAAAAGAAACTCTATTTTAACCACAATCTAATCATCAAAATCAACGAATCTAGTGGAAACTACCACTAGGATGGATCAATCACTCCTAATCCCCTCCTAAGCACACTAAACCTCTCTTCACTTAGGGGTTTTGTAAAAATGTCTGCTAATTGATCATCAGTACAAACAAATTGTAGTGTCACATCACCATTCAGTACATGATCTCTTATAAAGTGATGTCTTATCTCAATGTGTTTAGTTTTTGAATGCTGAATTGGATTTTTAGTTAGATTAATGGCACTTGTATTATCACAGTTAATAGGTATTTTATCTTGTTTAATGCCGTAATCTTCTAATTGTTGTTTGATCCACAAGATTTGAGCACAACAACTCCCGGCTGCAACATATTCAGCTTCAGCAGTAGATAATGCAACCGAGTTTTGTTTCTTGCTAAACCATGAGATTAGGTTTTCTCCTAGAAATTGACAAGACCCGCTGGTACTTTTTCTATCAAGCTTACATCCAGCGAAGTCTGAATCTGTGTATCCTATTAGGTTTAGGCTAGATTCTTTAGAATACCATAACCCTATATTCTTTGTTCCTATTAGGTATTTAAAGATTCTCTTTACTGCAATTAGATGTGATTCCTTAGGATTAGCCTGATATCTAGCACACATGCAAACACTAAACATGATATCAGGTCTACTTGCAGTAAGATACAATAAAGATCCTATCATACCTCTATATAGTTTCTGATCTACAGATTTACCTGATTCATCTTGGTCTAATTTGCATGATGAGCTCATGGGGGTGCTGATTGATTTGTTTCCCTCCATGTCAAACTTCTTGAGCATCTCCTTGATGTATTTGGCTTGATTGATGAAGATGCCTCCTTCAGATTGTTTGATTTGAAGTCCAAGGAAGTAGTTTAGCTCTCCCATCATGCTCATCTCAAATTCACTCTGCATCAAATCAGCAAATTCTTCGCAGAGGCGATTGTTAGTAGCACCGAAAATGATATCATCAACATAAATCTGTACTAATAGCATATCTTGGTTTTTCTTCTTTAGAAATAGTGTTGTATCTACATTTCCCCTAGAAAACTCATGTTCTAATAGGAATTTGCTAAGCCACTCATACCATGCTCTAGGTGCTTGTTTCAAACCATAAAGTGCTTTGTTCAATTTATAAACATGATTAGGGTATTGATGATTTTCAAAACCAGGAGGTTGTTCTACATATACCTCCTCATTAATATACCCATTTAAAAATGCACTTTTTACATCCATTTGAAATAATTTGAAGTCCTTAGAGCATGCAAATGCTAGCAAAAGTCTAATTGCTTCAAGTCTAGCTACCGGGGCAAAGGTTTCATCAAAATCTATACCTTCTTCTTGATTATAACCCTTTGCTACTAATCTAGCCTTATTCCTTATTACAGTACCATTTTCATCAAGTTTATTTTTATAAATCCATTTGGTACCTATAATTGAATATTCAGTAGGTCTTTCAACTAGATTCCATACTTTGTTTCTCGTAAATTGGTTTAATTCTTCTTGCATTGCATTTATCCAATTTACATCTTTTTCAGCTTCTTCTATGTGTTTGGGCTCAAAATGAGAAACAAAAGCTAGATGATTATTTAAGTTCCTAAGGGATGCCCTAGTCCTAATAGGTTGAGATGGATCATCTAGAATTAATTCCTTAGGATGCCCGTGAGCATACCTCCAAGCTTTAGTTAGTCCATGATCCACAATAGCCTCTTGGCTTGACGATGCACCTTCAATTAATTTTTGATTATCATCTTGTAATGTCATCTCATCTATCTTTTCTTCAAGAATTTCAGCATCATCATCAAAATTAACTCTCTTGCTAGAAGAGATGTCACTAGAATCATCAAATACAACATGTATAGATTCTTCTATAACTAGGGTTCTTTTATTAAAGACTCTATAGGCTTTACTAGTTGTAGAGTAACCTAAGAATATGCCCTCATCAGATTTAGAGTCAAATTTACCTAGATTATCTTTTCCATTGTTATGAACAAAACACCTACATCCAAAAACATGAAAGTAGTTTACCTTTGGTTTTCTGTTTTTCCAAAGTTCATAAGGTGTTTTCTTTATAATGGGTCTCAATAGAACTCTATTTAATATATGACAAGAAGTATTAATGGCTTCTCCCCAAAAATACTTAGGGAGGTTACTTTCACATAACATAGTTCTAGCCATTTCCTCTAGAGTTCTATTTTTCCTCTCCACAACTCCATTTTGTTGTGGTGTCCTAGGTGCAGAGAAATTATGGGTTATCCCCTTTTTACTACAAAACTCATCAAATAACTGATTTTCAAATTCAGTTCCATGGTCACTTCTAATGGCTATGACTGAAGAATCTCTAGCATTTGTTACTTCCTTATGGAACTTTCTAAAAACTGAAAAAGCTTGATCTTTATGTGCTAGGAACATAACCCATGTGTATCTAGAATAATCATCTACAATGACTAGACCATATTTATTTCCACCTAGACTAGTGGTTCTAGTTGGTCCAAATAGGTCCATGTGTAGTAGTTCTAGAGGTCTAGAGGTAGAGACACACTTTATAGATTTAAATGAGTTCCTAGATTGTTTGCCAAATTGACATGCTTCACATATTTTATTCTTTTCAAATTTTAATTTTGGCAAACCTATCACGGAATCTCTTTTAACTAGTTTGGTTATTGTGTCCATGCTTGCATGACCTAACTTACGGTGCCATAACCAACTAGCATCATTATCCTTAGTTTCATTAACAACTAAACATTGGTTATGTTTGGCAAGATCTTCAAGGTCTACAACATACACATTCCCACGTCTAATTCCTTTAAAAACTAAACTATTGTCATTTGGGTTTGTTATAATGCATAGTGATGGTTTAAACATAACATCATAACCTTTATCACATAATTGACTAATGCTTAATAAGTTATGCTTAAGACCATCAACATATCTAATATTATCAATAAAAGTAGAAGGGGTAATTTGAACTTTACCAATACCAATGATGTGACCTTGGTTGTTGTCTCCAAAAATCACAGCACCTCCCTTCTTAGCTTCAAGGGTGAAAAATTGATCCTTGTCACCCGTCATGTGCCTTGAGCAGCCACTATCCAAGTACCAGCAATTTTTGTTGACCTTGGCTGCAAGACACTCCTACACAAGCAGATCATATAATCTTAGGTACCCAAGTTTTCTTGGGTCCTTCATGGTTAGTCATATTGGTTCCTTTTGGAACCCATACCCTTTTAATTTTTCTTTTAGTTTTCCCTTTCCTATAGTTACATACATTTGCCTTATGTCCTATAGTTCCACAACAAAAGCAGATTACTTTCTTAGTTTTGCTTTCTCCAGCTTTAACAAAGAAGTTACTAAGAAGTTTTTGCTTATTTTTAGGTTTATATCCTAAACCCGCTCTATTGAATACCGCTCGTTGACTATTAAGTATCATATTCAATTTTTCTGAACTATATGTAAATTTTTCAACCAAAGGTTTGTATTTTTCAAGTTCTTTAGTTAGTGTTTGATTTTCTGCTTTTAGATCATTTAGTTCTTTTGTGAGATCCTTGTTTAAGATTTGTTTATGTTTTTTAGGTTCTAATGTTTCTTTATTCAGCCTTTCATTTTCTTTAGTTAAGGTATTAGTCTTTTGAGTTAAGAGTTGGTTGCTTGTCTTAAGTTCTATATTTTCTTTGGTGATTAATTCCTTATCCTTAACTAATTTATCGTATTTATGTAGGTATGATTGATTAGCTATTTTTAGTTCTTTATTCTTAAGATTTATGGCCTTATATTCTATCATTAATTCATTAAATGCATCATAAAGTTCATCAAATGTAAAATCTAGATGCGATTCGGACGTTACCTCATTTTCATTGGCCATGAAGCAGAGATTGGCCTTTTCTTCTTGTTCATCATCCGATGATGATGATGATGAGTCCGAGTCTGATAGGGTGGTGACGAGAGCTTTCTTCTTCTTGTATTTGCTCCCTTTCTTTAGTAAGGGACACTCAGCTCGAATGTGCCCCGGTTTCTTGCACTCATAACACCCAATCCCCTCACTTTCCCTTTCCTTACCTTTATCCTTGCGGTAGGAATTTGAGGGGCCTCTCCTTTGATGATAGGACTTCTTGTGGTTGATGAATTTTCTGAACTTGTGCATAAGAAGAGCCTCACCATCATCTCCCTCAAGCTCTTCTTCTTCACTGCTGCTGCTGCAAGACAAGTCTTTGTTAGATGAAGTAGATTTAAGAGCTATTACCTTTTTCTTATGGGAGGACTCTTCTTCGCTGTGCTGCTTCATTGTTAGCTCGTGGGTCATTAGGGATCCAAGGAGCTCTTCAAGTGGAAGCTTGTTCAAGTCCTTAGCTTCTTGGATTGCCGTCACCTTGGCTTCCCATGACCTTGGTAGACAGCGAAGAATTTTCCTGACAAGATCACTGTTAGTATAATTTTTGCCAAGGCTTTTTAGGCCATTGACAATGTCAGTAAACCTAGTGAACATGCATGTGATTGTTTCATTAGAATCCATTTTAAATAGTTCATACTTATGAACCAAAATATTTATTTTGGATTCTTTGACTTGATTCGTGTCCTCATGGGTCACTTCAAGTCTGTTCCAAATCTCTTTTGCAGAATTGCAAGTTGAGACCCTATTGAATTCATTTCTATCTAAGGCACAGTAAAGCACATTCATAGCTTTAGAATTTAGTTGTGCCTTTCTCATGTCATGCTCATCCCAATCCTTTTCTAGTTTGGGTACAGTGACACCCTCTACATATATGGATGGGATGTATGGCCCATTTACTACAATGGTCCACATCTCATAATCTTGGGCTTGGATGAATATTCTCATCCTAGCCTTCCAATATGAGTAGTCGGATCCATTAAAGAATGGGGGTCTTTGGGTGGACTGACCCTCAATGTGGGAAGATCCAAATGGGGTTGTCATTTTGATCTTTGACTCTTAGGGTGGAAGAGTTTAGGCTCTGATACCACTTGTTGCCCAGATAGACAACCCAAGAGGGGGGGTGAATTGGGTTTTAAAAGAATTTGGCTATTTAAAACGTTGTGGATGACTAATTAATGCTTTCCCCAGATGATTAATTAATTGCTATGTGCTGTGAATGAAATGAGAGTAAAGGAAAGAGACAAACAATCACAAACACAAGGATTTTATAGTGGTTCGGAGCTATCCCTTGCTCCTACGTCCACTCCCCAAGTCTCACTTGGGAATTCACTATAACCCCTTGGATTACAGCCGGTTGTTTTACAATCTCACAACCAAACTTGTTGTTTTACGAGCTCACAACGAACTCGGTCGGTTTTTCCAGGCTCACCGACTAGAACCACCCCGATTGTTTTCGCGGGATTACAATCGAACCCTTACACACGTTGGTTTTACACTCGGCTCACCAACCAACCTCAAGACTCTTGATTCAATCCCCCGATTGAATCAAGCAAAGACAAGTTGTAAATAAAAGGGACAAACAGAAAACAAAGCTTCTCAAAAGCAGATAAGCAACAATATGAACAGAAGAGAAGTTAGAAGCCCTCAAACACGTTTGAGTTGGAGTTGAGTAGGGCTTCTCGAACTTCGGGTCTCCTCTTGAATGTGTGATCGACTTGAATGCAGGAGGAGGCTTCCTTAAATGCTGGGAAGAGGAAGTTGGATGGAGTTAATGTTGCTCTTCCCTCTTTCCCGTTGAAGAACAGGTTGCAGAGATTGAATGCTTGATTTCTTTGAGTGGAATAGTTGTTCTCTGCCTTGCTACAGTCTTCTGTGGCTATTTAAGCCATCCCCCACGGAAACTAGCCGTTAGAGACCTTTTTCTGCCCGTTCTGCACACTCTGCACACCCTGACAATATGTCCGTTGGTGGGTTGGAGTCGACTCGCGCGATCAGGAGTCGACTCGGCTGTAGCAGGAGTCGACTCAAGCTTTTCTGGAGTCGACTCGGCAACTGTTCCGGATTTGAATTAAAGTAGCCTCTTCGACTGGGAGTCGACTCGACTTGTCCCGGAGTCGACTCGCCAACTTCTGGAGCTGACTTGGCATTTTCGGAGTCGGCTCATCCCATGAAGTCCACGGAGCCAATATTCAACTTGGCCAACTCGAGTCGACTCGACTGTCCTGGGAGTCGACTCGGCGCTCAGAGCCCGAACTCCCGATCTTCTGTCTTTTGGCTCGTCCAGTCTTGGAGTCGACTCGAACTGTTCCGGAGTCGACTCGGCTCTCAGTTTCCGAAACTTAGTCTTCTGTGTTTTTAGTGAAGCGCTGCCTTGGAGTCGACTCGAGCTGTCTGGGAGTCGACTCGAATCTCAGAGACAGTAAATTGGTCTTCTGTCTTCTTTGGGGTCGCAGTGTCTTGGAGTCGACTCGTGCAATGCGGGAGTCGACTCGAATCTCAGAGTCCGAAAAACATTCTCTGACTTTTTCCTTGTGTTCCTCTGAGAGTCGACTCTCACTTTCTTTGGAGTCGACTTGCCAACCATCGGAGTCGACTCGCGTTCCACTGGAGTTGACTCGAATCTCAGACCCGAAAACTGCTCTCTGACTTTTCTGCCTGTGACTCCTAGGAGTCGACTCATACTACCCTGGAGTCGACTTGGTGAACATCGGAGTCGACTCGCGCAGTTCAGGAGTCGACTCGCTGACAGGTTTTGAGTTGATGCTTTCTGTTCGTCTGTCTGTTCTCAGTCGGAGTCGACTCGTACTGATCCGGAGTCGACTCGAGCTCGTGCCAGTGAACTTGATACGCTTGGAGTCGACTCGTAATACTCTGGAGTCGACTCGAGTCTCAGACTTTGGTTCAAGCTGACTTCTTAACTTATCCAAAATATTATGAACCAAGTTCACTGAAACACTTAATTGAATTCATTAGTAAACAAGAGATATACTCAAATGCTTTGAGCTCATCAAAATCAAATAGGGTTTTAATCAATCACTCCACAGAGATATAATAAAGATCCTATCATACCTCTATACATCTTTTGATCTACAGATTTACCTGATTCATCTTGATCTAATTTGCATGATGAGCTCATGGGTGTGCTGATTGACTTGTTTCCCTCCATATCAAACTTCTTAAGCATCTCCTTGATGTATTTAGCTTGATTGATGAAGATCCCTTCTTTAGATTGTTTGATTTGAAGCCCGAGGAAATAGTTCAGTTCTTCCATCATGCTCATCTCAAACTCACTCTGCATCAAGTCAGCAAATTCTTCGCAGAGGCGATTGTTAGTAGCACCGAAAATAATATCATCAACATAAATCTGCACTACTAGCATATCTTTGTTTTTCTTCTTTAGAAATAGTGTTGTATCTACATTTCCCCTAGAGAACTCATGTTCTAGTAGAAATTTGCTAAGTCTTTCATACCATGCTCTAGGTGCTTGTTTCAAACCATAAAGTGCTTTGTTCAATTTATACACATGATTGGGGTATTGATGATTTTCAAAACCAGGAGGTTGTTCTACATATACCTCCTCATTAATATACCCATTCAAAAATGCACTTTTTACATCCATTTGAAATAATTTGAACTCCTTAGAGCATGCAAATGCTAGTAATAATCTAATTGCCTCAAGTCTAGCTACAGGAGCAAAGGTTTCATCAAAATCTATACCACCTTCTTGATTATAGCCCTTTGCTACTAGTCTAGCCTTATTCCTAATTACAATTCCATTTTCATCAAGCTTATTTTTATATATCCATTTGGTACCTATAATTGAATATTCAGAGGGTCGTTCAACTAGGTTCCATACCTTGTTTCTAGTAAATTGGTTTAATTCCTCTTGCATTGCATTTATCCAACTTACATCCTTTTCAGCTTCTTCTACGTGTTTGGGTTCAAAATGTGAGACAAAAGCTAGATGATTATTTAAGTTCCTAAGAGATGCTCTAGTCCTAACAGGTTGAGATGGATCATCTAAAATCAGTTCCTTAGGATGCCCGTGAGCATACCTCCAAGCCTTATCCATCCCATGATCCACAATAGCCTCTTGGCTTGATGATGCATTTCCAATTAATTTTTGTTCATCATCTTGTAATGTCATCTCATTAATCTTTTCTTCAAGAATTTCAGCATCATCATCAAGGTTAACTCTCTTGCTAGAAGAGATATCACTAGAATCATCAAAAACTACATGTATAGATTCTTCTATAACTAGGGTTCTTTTATTAAAAACTCTATAGGCTTTACTAGTTGTAGAGTACCCTAAAAATATACCCTCATCAGATTTAGAGTCAAATTTTCCTAGATTATCTTTCCCATTATTATGAACAAAACACCTACTACCAAAGACATGAAAATAGTTTACTTTTGGTTTTCTATTTTTCCAAAGTTCATAAGGTGTTTTCTTTATAATGGGTCTCAATAAAACTCTATTTAAAATATGACATGAGGTATTAATGGCTTCTCCCCAAAAGTACTTAGGGAGGTTACTTTCGCATAATATAGTTCTAGCCATTTTCTCTAGAGTTCTATTTTTCCTTTCTACAACTCCATTTTGTTGTGGTGTCCTAGGTACAGAAAAATTATGAGTTATTCCCTTTTTACTACAAAATTCATCAAATAAATGATTTTCAAATTCGGTTCCATGGTCACTCCTAATAGCTATGACTGAAGTATTTCTAGCATTTGTTACTTCCTTATGAAATTTCTTAAAAACTAAAAATGCTTGATCTTTATGAGCTAAGAACATGACCCAAGTGTATCTAAAAAAATCATCTACAATAACTAGACCATATTTATTTCCACCTAGACTTGTGGTTCTAGTTGGTCCGAATAGATCCATGTGTAGTAGTTCTAAAGGTCTAGAGGTAGAGACACAATTAATGGATTTAAAGGAGTTCCTTGATTGTTTGCCATATTGACAAGCTTCACATATTTTATTCTTTTCAAACTTTAGTTTTGGCAAACCTATCACGGAATCTCTTTTAACTAGTTTTGATATTGTGTCCATGCTTGCATGACCTAACTTACGGTGCCATAACCAACTAGCATCGTTATCCTTAGTTTCATTAACAACTAAACATGGGTTATGTTTGGCAAGATCCTCAAGATCTACTACATACACATTCCCACGTCTTATTCCTTTAAAAACTAAACTATTGTCATTTGAGTTGGTTATGATGCATAGGGATGGTTTGAACAAAACATCAAAACCTCTATCACACAATTGACTAATGCTAAGTAGATTATGCTTAAGACCATCAACATATCGAACATTATTAATAAAAATTGAAGGAGTAATTTGTACTTTACCTATACCAATGATGTGACCTTGGTTATTGTCTCCAAAAGTCACAGCACCTCCTTTCTTAGCTTCAAGGGTGAAGAATTGATCCTTGTCACCCGTCATGTGTCTTGAGCAGCCACTATCCAAGTACCAACAATTTTTGTCGACCTTGGCTGCAAGACACTCCTACACAAGCAAATCATACAATTTTAGGTACCCAAGTTTTCTTGGGTCCTTCATGGTTAGTAATGTTGGTTCCTTTTGGAACCCAAATCCTTTTAATTTTTCTTTTAGTTTTTCCTTTTCTATAATCACACACATTTGCTTTATGTCTTAATGTTCCACAGCAAAAACATGTTATTTTCTTAGTTTTACTTTCTCCTGCTTTAACAAAGAAATTACTAAGGAGTTTTTGCTTATTTTAATGTTTATACCCTAAACCAGCTCTATTGAATACAGCTCGTTGACTATTAAGTATCATCTCTAATTTTTTTGAGCTATATGTAAATTTTTCTACAAAAGGCTTGTACTTTTCAAGTTCTAGTGTCAATTTTTGTTTTTCTGTTTTTAGATCATTTAGGTCTTTTGTGAGACTCTCTTTTAAGATATGTTTATTGTTTTTAAGTTCTAATATTTCTTTATTCAACCTTTCGTTATCTTTAGTTAAGGTATTAGTCTTTTCAATTAAGATTTGGTTGCTTGTCTTAAGTTCTGAATTTTCTTTAATAAAAACATCTTTATCCTTAACTAATGTATCATACATACGGATGTGAGTTTGGTTGGTTAGTTTTAATTCTTTGTTTTTAAGGTTTATTGTCTTATATTCGTCCATTAATTCATTAAACGCATCATATAACTCATCAAAGGTAAAATCTAAATGCGTTTCAGATGTTACCTCATTTTCGTTTGCTATAAAGCATAGATTGGCCTTTTCTTCTTGTTCCTCATCCGATGATGATGAAGATGTATCGGAGTCCGATAGGGTGGAGACGAGGACCTTCTTTTTCTTGTACTTGCTGGCCTTCTTGAGCAAAGGACAGTCTGCTCTGAAGTGTCCCGGTTTCTTACATTTGTAACATCCGATTTCCTCATTTTCCCTTTTCCTTACCTTTATCCTTGTGATAGGAACTTGAGGGGCCTCTCCTTTGATGAAAGGTTTTCTTACGGTTGATAAATTTTCTGAACTTATGCACGAGAAGAGCCTCATCATCATCTCCCTCATTGTCTTCCTCTTCACTGCTGCTGCTGCAAGATAAGTCTTTGTTAGTAGAAACAGATTTGAGGGCTATTACCTTTTTCTTGTGGGAGGACTCTTCTTCGCTGTGTTGTTTCATTGTGAGCTCGTGCGTCATTAGGGATCCAAGAAGCTCCTCAAGTGGAAGCTTGTTCAAGTCCTTGGCTTCTTGGATTGCCGTCACCTTGGCTTCCTATGACCTTGGTAGACAGCGAAGAATCTTCCTGACAAGCTCACTGTTAGTATAATTTTTGCCAAGGCTTTTTAGGCCATTGACAATGTCAGTAAATCTAGTGAACATGCAAGTGATTGTTTCATTAGAATCCATCTTAAATAATTCATACTTATGAACTAATATATTTATTTTGGATTCTTTGACTTGATTCGTGCCCTCGTGGGTCACTTCAAGTCTATCCCAAATCTCTTTTGCAGAATTGCAAGTAGAGACTCTATTGAATTCATTTCTATCTAATGCACAGTAAAGCACATTCATTGCTTTGGCATTGAGTTGTGCCTTCCTAATGTCATTGTCATCCCAATCCTTTTCAAGTTTGGGTACAGTGACACCCTCTACATAAATGGATGGGATGTATGGTCCATTTAGTATAATGGTCCACATCTCATAGTCTTGGGCTTGGATAAATATTCTCATCCTAGCCTTCCAATATAAGTAGTCGGATCCATTAAAGAATGGGGGTCTTTGGGTGGACTGGCCCTCAATGTGGAAAGATCCAAATGGGGTTGTCATTTTGATCTTTTACTCTTTGGGTAAAAGAGTTCCGGCTCTGATACCACTTGTTGCCCAGATAGACAACCCAAGAGGGGGGGTGAATTGGATTTTAAAATAATTATTACAATTATTTGATTTATGAAATACTAATTAACACCTTTTGCAAGTTGATTAATTAGATGCTATGTGCTGTGAATGAAATGAAGATAAAGAACAATAGAGCAATCACAAACATATGGAATTTATAGTAGTTCGGAGCTAACCCTTGCTCCTACGTCCACTCCCCAAGCCTCACTTGGGAATTCACTATAACCCCTCGGATTACAGCCGGTTGTTTTACAAGCTCACAACCCAACTTGTTGTTTTACGATGTCACAATGAACTCGGTCGGTTTTCCCAGGCTCACCGACTAGAACCACCCGATTGTTTTTCCGGGATCACAATCGAACCCTTACACCGTTGGTTTCAACCTAGGCTCACCAACAAACCTTTACACCCTTGATCTAATCCCCTGATTGAATCAAGTAAGGAACAAACGGTTTGAACAAAAACAAACAGAAAAATAGAGCTTCTAAAAAGCAGATATACAGCGATATAAATAAGAGAAAAGTTAAGAGCCCTCAAACAAGTTTATGATGATGTAGAGGAGGGCTTCTTGAACTCTGGGTCTCCTCTTGAATGTCTTGAAGACTTGAAGGCTGAAGGAGACTTCTTTAATGCTGGGAAGTGTTGGTTGAATGGAGTTAATGGCCCTCTTCCTTCTTTAAGATTTAGATCCCTTTGACAGATGAAATTTTTGTGTTTTCTTTGAAAGGAATATCACTTCTTCGCTTTGCTACAGTCCTCTGTGGCTATTTAAGCCATTCCCCACGGAAACTAGCCGTTAGACATAACCTAATAGCCATTCTGCACATTCTGCACATCCTGACAATGTTTCCGTTGGGATCGGAGTCGACTCGCGCGATCTGGAGTCGACTTGGCTGCAGCAGGAGTCGACTCATGCTTTTCTGGAGTCGACTCGCCAACTATTCCGGATTTGAATTAAAGTGAGCTTCTCGACTGGGAGTCGACTCGACTTAACCCGGAGTCGACTCCCCAAATTCTAGAGCTGACCTTGCACTTTTGGAGTCGACTCATTCCAAGGAATCCATAGAGGTATTCTTCAACTTTGCTCACTCGAGTCGACTCGGAAATTCTGAGAGTCGACTCAGCGTTCAGAGCCCGAACTCCCGATCTTCTGTCTTTTGGCTCGTGCAGTCTTGGAGTCGACTCGGACTGTTTCGGAGTCGACTCGTCTCTCAGTATCCGAAAAACAGTCTTTTGTCTTTTTGGAGTAGCGCTGCCTTAGAGTCGACTCGAACTGTCTTGGAGTCGACTCGCGTCTCAGAGACAAAAATACTGTCTTCTGTCTTTTTGGGTCGTGCTGTCTCGAAGTCGACTCGGGCTTTGCGGGAGTCGACTCGGCTCTCAGTGTCCGAAAGTTGCTCTCTGACTTTTGCCTTGTATAACACTGAGAGTCGACTCTCGCTTCCTTTGGAGTCGACCTGCCAACCATTGGAGTCGACTCGCGTTCCTCAGGAGTCGGCTCGGCTGTCAGGGTCCAAAATGACTTCTCTGTCTTTCTGTCTGTAACTCCCTGGAGTCGACTCATACTACTCCGGAGTCGACTCGGCAAGCATCGGAGTCGACTCGCGCTCTTCAGGAGTCGGCCCGCTGACAGGTTTTGAGTTGAGTCTTTCTGTTCGTCTGTCTGTTCTCAGTCGGAGTCGACTCGAACTGTTCCGGAGTCGACTCGAGCCTGTGCCAGTGCTTCTGATACGCTTGGAGTCGACTCGTAATCTCCCGAAGTCAACTCGAGTCTCAGACTTTGGTTCGGATTGACTTCTTAACTTATCCAAAATGTCTTAAACCAAATCTAGAGACACTTAACCATAAATTTACAAGATTTTCACTGAAACACTAGATTGAATTCATTAGTAAACATAAGATATACTCAAATACTTTGAGCTCATCAAAATCAAATAGGGTTATAATCAATCACTCCACACAGCTCCTATCGCATAGTCACTAGCATCGCACATGATCTCAAAAGGTAATGACCAATTAGGTGGTCGCACGATGGGTGCAGTGCTAAGCATAGCCTTCAATTTTTCGAATGCCTCTTGACAGGTTTCGGTCCAATTGAACGGTGTATCAAGGGATAGGAGGTTACATAATGGTCGAGCTATGGCACTAAAGTCCTTGATTGTTGCCCAGAGATGGTCACCCAAGAGGGGGGTGAATTGGGTGTTTTAAAACTTTTTGACTAATTAAAAATAAAACACGCAAATGTAAGAACTAAAGTAAAGATAGAGGGATGAGAACAGTCAATCGCAAACACAAGGTTTTATAGTGGTTCGGAGCTTCCACTGCTCCTACATCCACTCCCCAAAGCACCTTTGGGAATTTCCACTATAATCCAAGATTACAGTCCGGTAGTTTTGCGAGTGCACTACCCAACTCGTTGTTTTACATCGGGCTAACAACAAACCCTATAACCCCCAATTTTACCTAAGCTTGGGACGCCTTTTCCTTGTTCCAAGTCCCTTGACTGGAACAAGCACAATATTGAAAGAGTTTTACAAACGATTGGAAAGCTCTAAATAAGCAAATATAACAATGATAAACTTTAAAACCCGAAAGAATCCTTTTGCCGTTGGAAGCATGGGAAATGATGATTCTTCCGATGTGGATCGCGTAGGCTTGAGTGTGAGCTTTGAATGCCGAGCGGAAGAGAGTAGTTGAGCTTGAAATCAGTTGGGAAACTTGAAAGCACTTGATTTCTTCACTTGAATGCACTAACTCCCTTGAACCTCTTTTTCTTTCTTCTCTCTTGAATGATCTTGCTTTGGGTTGGTGAGAAGTTGTTGAGAAGTACTTAGGAGCTCCCTTTTATAGCCCAAAAAGCAAATATAGCCGTTAGAGATAAAGTAAAAGAGATTTGAAATTCAAACCAAACCTGCAAAAGTTGTCAGTCGCGTCCCAGGCGCTCCGGAGACGTCTCCGCTTCAACGCGAGACGTCTCGGCTGTATAAATTTACTTTTCACTTTGTTTGGGGTCGACTCGGCACTTTACGGGGACGACTCCGATGATGAACGGTTTGAATCCTTGTTTTTCTGTTTTTCTGAGAGGGTCGCCTCGGCGCTTTACAGGGACGTCTCGGCTTGTTTGCACTTTTTGCATGGGGACGACTCCGCTGCCTTGGGGACGACTCCGTCGTTATAACTCCGAAAAACATGTCTTCTGGAATTCTCTGAGAGAGTCGACTCCGCTCTTTCAGGGGACATCTCCGCTGCCTTAACTCCGAAAAAGACATCCTCTAGAAAATCCTGAGAGAGCCGACTCCGCTACACTGGGGATGACTCGGAAACTCAGCTTTTTAACTTGCGGGGACGACTCCGCGTACTGTGGGGACGGCTCGCGCGTATCACTTGAAATCTGCCTTTCTGCCGCCACTGAGAGAGTCGACTCCGCTACTGAGAGAGTCGACTCCGACCCTGCGAGACGCCTCGCCAGGTGCCGGGGACGTCTCCAAGTGTGCCAGTTCTTCCTGTTTGTGCCAGAGACGTCTCTGAGACTATCCGGAGACGTCTCGGCTGTCCCTGATCTGTTTTCTTCATCTCAAAAATTCTTCAATAAATCCTTAAAAATTATGGAAACTTGCCTAGACATTTCTTAACAATATTCTTAATAAAACACATGAATTTCTCAATTAAATTGTTAAGATAAATGGAATTATACTCTAGTGTTTTGTATTCATCAAAATCCATTAGGGGGTCAACAATCTCCCCCTTTTTGATGATGACAAAACACTGAGTATATGCAAAATTCGAATTTTAAACATATACACAGTATTTGATCAGATGTACAAGTCTAATGTTTTGATTAGAGCTAGATACAATGTGCATAATTTAAAATAGTCAATTTTCAGTTCTATCCTTATGCATAAAATTAATCTTAATAGCTCTTGAGCAATTTTAGCATATCAACTGAATTTGAATCAAGTTAAAATGAAATATTGATGCTAAAGATAATTAAAAGCTAAGTTCTTTTTGACTCCCCCTTTCTTTTCCAGTAGGGCAATTATCTTAAAGCCAATATTCTTCAATTTTATCTTTTCTAATTCAACTTTGGAGTATGAATTTCGTATTTTGCATTCCAATGTATCCAATATCCATATTGGTTCTACTCCCCCTTTTTGCATTTCATAATTAAGTTCTACTCCATATACTCCATATATATATATATATATCTACTTTATTTTCCCATAAATTTTGCATTCCAATGTATCTAATATCCATATTGGGTCTACTCAATATATAAGTTCTATAAGTTCTATTATATCTACTCCCCCTTTTTGTCATCAACAATGAAGGGGACAAATTATCCTTAGGTGCTTAAAGCATACTTCCTAGTAAAATTCAGCATATTTCCATGAACCACTTAAGGATATTCAAGTTGTGCTCCCCTTGTCCAAGTTATTTCTATTAATGAATTTAGTCATTCATATCACTCCCCCTTTGTTTTGGTATTCATTTCAGACTCCTCTTTTTGTTAATCATAGTTATCACAAGATGTGCTCCCCCTGTGTCATATGCATTGATAAGTTGTGTTAAATTTTACCACTTAAGGCATGCTATGAGATTTTTATGGCACATCACAATCACAGAATCACATACACAGAGTTAGCAATGTACACAAAGTTTCAAAAGAAATTGTATTCATGTATCATTGTAAACCTTTGAAGTCAGTACAAAGTTAAGAGAAGAAATCATTACAAGTATTGATTTTTAATACAAAAAGTGTTTCAAAATAGCCTAGGGTTTGCAAAAAGAAGATCCCTAGATGTCTACAAAATGTCCCTCATCGGCGACGTTGCTCATAAGCCCTAGCAGCTGCATCTATGAAAGCATTGATGGAATCTAGCAGTGTTCTGAATTGATCTCCCTGTGACTGATGGAAGGCTGCCACTAGTGCTTCAAATTCTATGGTTGCCCTTTCAATTCTTCCTCTAAGTTGGGCAACCAAGGTGCCCACATTTTCTCCAGGGCTTGTCAACTCTTGAAGGCTATTTGAGATGCTCCTCAAGTCATCCTTTAGCTCGATGGATCTGAAGGTTTGGGTGGCACTCACACCAACTAGTTCTTGCGCTGTAGCTTCTATTTGAGCTCTAATTTCCTTCAGCTCTTGTAGAATCCCTTCATGTGAATCTCTGATGGGGGCCAACTCAGTAGAGATCATCGATCTCATTTCCTCCCTCATTTGCTGGCATATCACAGATGCTAAAGTGCGCATCTGGTCTTCGGATAGGGAGAAGGGCCCACTGACTGGAGGAGGTGGTGGCATGGATGTGGAAGGTCCAGCTGAGCTGGAGGGTACATCAGGATAGTCCATGTGGCTATGTGGAGGAGAGTGATGGTCAGGCTCCTGAAGTGGGAGCTCAGGCTCTAGGGTTTGAGCTTTTCTCTTTGGTACCTTGACCCATGACCCATCTACCTTGTGAAACTCCATTCTACGCATTGTGCTCTCATTATAATAGTCGGTGTTTCTCAAGGGTTTTGCAGGCTCATTTTCTGGAATGGGTACTTTGAAATGTTTGAAGAGTAGGGTAAGGATCATCCCATAAGGTATGCTAAACCTAGAATACCTATGACATGTAGCAATGTAGTTCAACATGAGTCTAGGGAGGTTTAGAGGAATCCCTAGTAGGATATGGTGCATGATAACCAAATCTCGCTCCGAAACAAAATCGAAGCGACCGGTTTTAGGAAACAAGACCCGGTTGACAATACTTAGAAGTAGTCTCATTTTGGCATTTAGGTCTTGGGAGTTGACTACATCAAGAGGGCCGCAGTCCTCTCTTCCTAGAAGCAAGTTTAGGGCTATTTCTCTTTGGGGATGTGAGGTCGGAGCCTCACCATCTTTAGGAATTTGCAGAACAGTGGATAGAATATCCTCATTAATTTCTACCAATGTCCCCCGGACATATGCAGTGTACCCTAAGTCCCCTATTGCCATATTGCTAAATAGTTCTCTAACTAGGCCGGGGTAGGTCGAGGTATTGAGGGTATAAAGGTATTCCCACCCTTGGGCACGGAGTCTCTCTCCAATAGAGAACCCCTCACTATCTAGAAATGCAAAGTCTATGTACCTACCGGTCGTCACTGTGCGATTTGCACAGGAAATGGTCGTGGTTGGCGGAGCAACCGGAGGAGACGGCGCGGAAGGTTCTTCCCTCCGTTCCTCACCGTCGGCCGCTGCCCTAGGACGCCTCCCACCGGTCCTCCTAGCTCTTTTAGGTGCCATTGAATGGAAAACCTAGGGAAATGAGGAGGAAGAGGCTAGGGTTTGTGTTGGAGAGAAAATGGAGGCTAGGATTTTTGTTTTTGTCGGGGATGAAAGGGATAGCTCGGGTCGGCTCGAGCTGTTTCGACCTATTTTAAAAACCTTCGTTCGGTCCCCGAGACGTCTCCGCGACTAAGGCGAGACGTCTCGCCGGGGGGACGTCTCTGCGATTTGCCAGAGACATCTCCGGCACTGAAAAATTTCAGACTGATTTTTATCTTTTTCCAATTTGTTTCATTTAATCACACTAATTATGATTTCTTTAGGTGAATACAGAATGAGTTTGTTTGTGATCCTCCCCCTTAATAATACATCCTATAGAGGTTTGATAATGATTTTTGAATTATTAATGTTGAAATGAGGAATGTTTGACCAAATTTCGAATACCTATGAAATAGGCTCTGAAAATATCTCTATGAAGAGTCCAAGGGAGGGTAACCATCCTCCGGAAAGTCAAACAGTTCATCATTTAGCTTAGATGGATTCATGCTTTCACTTATGTTGACCTTGAGGTGGATTACTAGTTTTTTGAGTAGCAAGGCATTGCAATACAAGTTGAATTTATTTGCTAGAGTCATTACAAGCTCAAAGCATTTCTTAAGAAGTTGAACCTATCTTTACAAAGGGGCTTTGTAAAGATATCGGCCAATTGATTTTCAGTACATACATATTCAATCATCCACATCATTTTTCAACACATGATTCCTAATAAAATGATGTCTAATCTCTATATGCTTTGATTTAGAGTGTTGGACAGGATTTTTTGTTAAATTAATTGCACTTGTATTATCACATTTAATTGGTATGTTGTCCATTTTGATGCCGAAGTCTTCAAGTTGTTGCTTAATCCAAAGAACTTGGTCACAACATCTTCCAGCTACAATGTACTCAGCCTCAGCTGTGGACAAGGCAACTGAATTCTGTTTCTTGCTAAACCAAGAAACCAAATTAGCACCCAAGAATTGACATGTGCCACTTGTGCTTTTTCTGTCGAGTTTGCACCCGGCAAAATCAGCATCGGAATAAGCAATTAATTTATGTTAGATTGTTTAGAATACCATAAGCCTACATTAGATGTCCCTACTAGATATCTAAAAATTCTTTTAACAGCTTGCAAGTGTGATTCCTTAGGACATGCTTGGTATCTAGCACACATACAAACACTGAATAATATATCTGGTCTACTAGCAGTAAGGTAAAGTAAAGAGCCTATCATACCTCTGTACAATTTACAGTCTATACTTTTACCTTTTTCATCTTTGTCAAGCTTGCAACTTGAGCCCATGGGTGTGCTGATTTCCTTTGCATCCTTCATCTTGAATTTTTCCAACATTTCCTTGATATATTTGGATTGACTGATGAAGATGCCTTCCTCTGATTGTTTTATTTGTAGCCCAAGGAAGAAGTTGAGCTCACCCATCATGCTCATTTCAAATTCTCCCTGCATAAGCTTGGCAAACTCTTGACAAAGACTATCATTAGTAGCACCAAAAATTATATCATCCACATAAATTTGTACAAGCAATAAGTCATTTCCTTTTCTTTTAATGAAGAGGGTTTTGTCTACATTTCCTCTCTTAAATTTATTTTCAATTAGGAAATTACTTAATCTTTCATACCATGCCCTAGGGGCTTGCTTAAGTCCATACAATGCTTTATGCAATTTATACACATAATCTGGATGTAAGTGATTTTCAAAACCTGGAGGTTGTCCTACATAAACTTCCTCCATTATATAACCATTTAAAAAGGCACTTTTTACATCCATTTGATAGAGTTTAAAATCCATGAAGCATGCATATGCCAAAAGTAGTCTAATAGCTTCTAATCTAGCAACAGGAGCAAAAGTTTCATCAAAGTCTATTCCTTCCTCCTGATTATAACCTTTGGCAACTAGTCTAGCTTTGTTTCTTATGACTATTCCATCTTCATCTAGTTTATTCTATACACCCACTTGGTGCCTATGATTGAAACATTAGGGGGTCTTTTCATTAGGGTCCAAACTTCATTTCTTTCAAATTGGTTTAATTCCTCTTGCATAGCATTCATCCAATTATCATCTTTTTCAGCTTCTTCTAGTGATTTAGGCTCGATTTGTGAAACGAATGCAAGATAATTACTAGTGTTTCTTAAAGAGGATCTAGTTCTTATTCCTTGTGAAGGATCACCAAGGATTAGATCCTTTGGATGACCATGTGCATACCTCCATTCCTTAGAAAGATCTTGATTTCTTGATGGAGGTTGATCTTCTTCATCTTGCTGAATTGTATCTTCTTTGATCTCATCCCTCATGTTGTTTGTCTTGTATGGAGAATTCCTTCATTCGGTCTTCAAAGTATACCTGCATCACCATCTTCTTCTTTTCTAGAAGAATCTCCATTAGCTTCATCAAAAACAACATGAATGGATTCTTCAACAATGAGAGTTCTCTTGTTGAAGACCCTGTATGCTCTACTAGATGAGGAATAACCTAAGAAGATCCCCTCATCTGATTTAGCACTAAATTTACTTAGATTGTCCTTTCCATTGTTTAAAATAAAGCATCGACAACCGAAAAACATGAAAATAGCTTATATTTGGTTTCTTACTTTTTATCAACTCATAAGGTGTCTTCTTTAAGATGGATCTAACTAAAGCACGATTTAAAATATGACATGAAGTATTTATTGCTTCAGCCCAAAAATACTTTGGTAGATCCGATTCGCACAACATGGTACGAGCCATATCTGCTAGTGTGCGATTCTTTCTTTCTACCACCCCATTTTGTTGGGGTGTCCTAGGTGCCGAGAAATTGTGATTGATACCATTTTCTTCACAAAATTTTCAAAATACTGATTTTCAAACTCGGTACCATGATCACTCCTAATTGCTTTTTAGTTTAAGATTGAGTTCATTCGAAACCCTATTATGAAACTTGATAAAAGCGGGAAAGGACTCATCTTTGTGTGCAAGAAATGAAACCCCATGTAAAACGTGAAAAATCATCAACAATTACAAGACCAAATTTTTTACCCCTAGACTAGCAGTTCTAGTGGGTCCAAACAAATCCATGTGAATTAGTTCTAAGGGTTTGATGTTGAGACTATGTTCTTAGACTTGAAAGAACTTCTTGTTTGTTTCCCCTAATTGACATGCAGCACAAATTTTATTCTTTTCAAAAGTCTATTTTTGGTAGTCCTTTGACTAGATCCTTTGTAATTAATTTAGAGATTAAATCCATGCTAGCATGCCCTAACCTACCGATGCCATAACCAACTAGTCTCATTAACTTTGGGATCCATGGCTACAAGACATTGCCATCCTTCATGGTGAGATCATCAAGATCTACCCATGTAAATATTTCATGCCTATGTCCTGTGAGTATGATCTCATTGTCAATTGGACTACTAATTATGCATAGTGATGATCAAATGACACTTTAAAGCCCTTGTCACCAAAATTGACTTATACTTAATAAATTATGTTTTAGTCCATTAACTAACAATACATTATCAATAAATGAGGAGGGTGATATGGAGATTTTCACCAAACACCAATTGATTTGAACCTATTAGCATTGTCTGCCGAATGTGACTACTCCTCCTTCTTTTGATTTTCAAGTGACGAAGAGACTCTTGTCACCGGTCATATGCCTTGAGCAACCACTATCAAGATACCACATTCTCTTTTTATTCTCGGCTGCAAGGCATGACCTGCAAAATGATCATGTGAAGCTCTTAGGTACCCAAGTTTTCTTGGGTCCTTCGTGGTTAGTGTAGTTGGTTCCCTAGGCACCCATACTTTAGTTATGTTTTTAGCTTTTACAAATGTACTCTTGTTGGTTTGGATCTTTCTTTGAATACAAGAGTAGGCTTTATGTCCATTCTTTCCACGATGAAAGCAATGTAGGTTTTTCAGTTTTTACATCTTTTGCTTTTACAAAGAAATTCTTTAGATACTTTTGTTGTTTGTTAGTTTTATATCCTAATGCCGGCTTTATTGAAAAACAGCTCTTTGATTTTGAAAGAATAAGATTTAATTTTTCAGAGCTTTGTGTAAATTTTTTCAAACAATTGGTTTGTACTTATGTACCTCATTCTTAAGATTCGACAATTTTTCTTAATTAGTTTTCTTCCCTTATCCTTTTTAAGGGATTCAACATTTTGTGCAAGTGAGGTATTATTATCGAGTAGGGATTTTACTTTTAGATTTAATTCCTTAATTAGTGTTTTTGGCCGTTTCATTTTCAATGATAAGTTTTGAATTTTATTTTTCTAGAGCAATGGTGTTAACATTTTCAACGCTCTCTTTCTCAATCAATAGATTTTTAATATCATCCTTTAGTTTTAGATTGGAGGCTTTTAATTCTTTATTCTTTGCTCCTAACATACTACAATCACTCATCAAGTTCTTGAAAGCTTCATACAATTCTTACTAAAGTAAATTTATAGTTGTATTTTGACATACCTCATGCGTCTTTGAACGCCATGAAGCACAAATTGGCTGGTCTCTTCCTTCTCTTCCTCGAGATGATGTGTCACTATCATCCCCATGTTGCCTTCAATGCCTTCTTCTTCTTTCTTTCCAAAATACTTCTTTTGTTGAGGCATTCGGAACGAATGTGTCCCGGTCTCTTGGCAATCATAGCATATGATTTGGGTCTCTTTCTTTTTCTTTTTCTTTTCCCAATCATTTCTCCCTCCAAACTTTTTCCTTGGGAAGGGTTTCTTTCTTCTCATGAATTTCTTTAAACTTTCTTACTATCAAACCCAAATCCTCATCTTCGCTTTCTTCTTCGCTCTCACTACGTTTCTTCTTCACACACACTCGAAGTAGCCTTGAGTGCGATTATCTTTTTCTTCGGCAACTCTTCTTCATGTTGCTTCATTGTGAGCTCATGCGTCATCAATGAGCCCAGTAGTTGTTCTAATCCCAAAGTGTTGAGGTCTTTGGCTTCTACGATCGCCGTGACCTTTGCTTCCCATGCTTTTGGCAAAGACCTGAGAATTTTACTCACAAGTTCCGAATTAGTATAAGATTTACCCAAACTTTTTAGACCATTATTATATCGGTAAAGCGTGTAAACATGCATGTGATGGTTTCATTGGTTCCATCTTAAACAACTCATATTTGTGAACTAGAATGTTCACTTTAGACTCTTTGACTTGATTTGTACCCTCGTGGGTAACTTCAAGCCTATCCCATATTTCCTTAGCGGAACTACATGTGGAGACTCTGTTAAACTCATTTACATCTAGAGCACAAATAATGAGTTCATGCTCTAGAATTAGTTGAACCCATCCTACTATCATTCTCATCCCAATCCTCCTCAGGTTTGGGAACTTGAATGCCATTTACCATGTGTGATGGTTCTTGTGGTCCCTTGACTATAACTCTCCACAAGCATAGTCTTGTGCTTGAATGAAGATCCTCATTCTAGTCTTCCAATAGGTATAATTTGTCCCATTGAAGAGTGGAGGTCTATTGTTGCTTGCCCCTCAGCAGGAACATTGTTAAAGGGTGTTGCCATCTAGATCTTTGGCTAAGACGGTTAGGTACACAGAGCACCCGCTCTGATACCACTTGTTGCCCAGAGATGTCACCCAAGAGGGGGGTGAATTGGGTGTTTTAAAACTTTTGACTAATTAAAAATAAAACACGCAAATGTAAGACTAAAGTAAAGATAGAGGGATGAGAACAGTCAATCGCAAACACAAGGTTTTATAGTGGTTCGGAGCTTCCACTGCTCCTACTCCACTCCCCAAAGCATCTTTGGGAATTTCCACTATAATCCAAGATTACAGTCCGGTAGTTTTGCGAGTGCACTACCCAACTCGTTGTTTTACACCGGGCTAACAACAAACCCTATAACCCCCAATTTCACCTAGGCTTGGGACGCCTTTCCCTGTTCCAAGTCCCTTGACTGGAACAAGCACAATATTGAAAGAGTTTACAAACGATTGGAAAGCTCTAAATAAGCAAATATAACAATGATAACTTTAAAACCGGAAGAATCCTTTTGCCGTTGGAAGCGTGGGAAATGATGATCCTTCCATGTGGATCGCGTAGGCTTGAGTGGAGCTTTGAATGCCGAGCGGAAGAGAGTAGTTGAGCTTAAATCAGTTGGGAAAACTTGAAAGCACTTGATTTCTTCACTTGAATGCACTAACTCCCTTGAACCTCTTTTTCTTTCTTCTCTCTTGAATGATCTTGCTTTGGGTTGGTGAGAAGTGTTGAGAACACTTAGGAGCTCCCTTTATAGCCCAAAAGCAAATATAGCCGTTAGAGATAAAGTAAAAGAGATTTGAAATTCAAACCAAACCTGCAAAAGTTGTCAGTCGCGTCCCAGCACTCCGGAGACGTCTCCGCTTCAACGCGAGACGTCTCGGCTGTATAAATTACTTTTCACTTTGTTGGGGTCAACTCGCACTTTACGGGGACGACTCCGATGATGAATGGTTTGAATCCTTTTTTCTGTTTTTCTGAGAGGGTCACCTCGGCGCTTTACAGGGACGTCTCGGCTTGTTTGCACTTTTGCATGGGGACGACTCCGCTGCCTGGGGACGACTCCGTCGTTATAACTCCGAAAAACATGTCTTCTGGAATTTTCTGAGAGAGTCGACTCCGCTCTTTCAGGGACGTCTCCGCTGTCTTAACTCCGAAAAAGACATCCTCTGGGAAAACCCTGAGAGAGCCGACTCCGCTACACTGGGGACGACTCGGAAACTCAGCTTTAACTTGCGGGGATGCTCCGCGTACTGTGGGACGGCTCGCGCGTATCACTGAAATCTGCCTTTCTGCCACCACTGAGAGAGCGACTCCGCTACTGAGAGAGTCAACTCCGACCCTGTGAGACGCCTCGCCAGGTGCCGGGGACTCTCCAAGTGTGCCAGTTCTTCCTGTTTGTGCCAGAACGTCTCTGAGACTATCCGGAGACGTCTCGGCTTCCGTGATCTGTTTTCTTCATCCAAAAATTCTTCAATAAATCCTTAAAAATATGGGAACTTGCCTAGACATTTCTTAACAATATCTTAATAAACACATGAATTCCTCAATTAAATTGTTAAGATAAATGAATTATACTCTAGTGTTTTGTATTCATCAAAATCCATTAGGGGTCAACATTGATGAACCTCCTATAAAATCTGGCATGACCAAAAATGATCTAACATCTCTAACCGTCTTGGGTGCAGATAGCTTGGCGATTAGGTCAATCTTAGCTCTATCAACTTCCATGCCCTTCGATGAAACAATATGTCCTAGGACAATTCCCTTTGGCACCATGAAGTGGCATTTCTCCCAATTCAATATCAAATTCTTTCTATGCATCGAGCTAAGACTGCTTGTAAATTGACAGGCAATCATCAAATGAATCGCCAAAAATAGAGAAATCATCCATAAACACTTCTAAAAATTCTCGTTCATTTCTTCAAAAATACTGAGCATGCATCTTTTGGAATGTTGCAGGTGCATTACACTAACCCGAATGGCATCCGATGGAAAGCAAATGTGCCAAAAGGACAAGTGAAGGTAGTCTTCTCTTGATCTTCTGGTGAAGTCTCGATTTGGTAGTACCCGATAGCCATCGAGAAATAATAAAATTTGTGTCTGCCAACTCTTTCCAAAACTTGTCTAGGAAGGGTAGGGGAAAGTGATCTTTCCTAGTGACCAAATTCAATTTTCGGTAGTCAACACATATGCGCCAACTCGTCAGAACACGAGTTGAATAGTTCACCCTGATCATTTTGAACTAGCTCAGACCTACTTGTCTTGGGCCGACTTGAGTAGGACTCACCCACTGCTATGCAAAAATTGGATAAATAATACCCACGTCAAGCAATTGAGGACTTCTGCTTTAACCACATCTCTCATCGTAGGATTCAACCTGATGCATTTGCCTTGTGGTTTTGCATTGTCCTCCAAATATATCCGGTGCGTGCAAATTAAAGGGCTAATCCCCTTCAAGTCGGCAATAGACCACCCTAAAGCTTCTTTATGATTCTTAGAACACAAAGTAATTTCTTTCTTGGGCATGATCTAGATCAGATGAGATGATTATAGAAAATGTGTCCTCGGGTCCAAAAAAGGCATACTTGAGTTCCTTCGGTAAAGTTTCAACTCGAGCTTAGGTGTTTGTTCATGGGATGGTACTATCTTTGCTTTTCGAGGTGGCAACTGTTCAAAATTCCTCTATTCTTGGTCTCCACCCATTGACCATCATGACATCCGAATTATCTAAAACAGGTGGGACCACATCATCAGCAGTACCTTCAGAAAACCAATCTATCAAACCATTGTCGGCCGATTCAGTAAATATTTCTTTTAACAGATATTCTTCCGCAATGGTTTCAAACCCATTCAACTTCTTTACTTTCTTCATGATCACTGGGTTGTTACCTATACTAAAGACGTTCAGTTCCAAGGTCATATTGCCAAAAGAAAGCTTCATGACACCATTCCTATAATTGATCAATGCATTAGAAGTTGCAAGGAATGGACGTCCTAAGATGACCGGAATCTGAGATGGTGAATTGGAAGCAGGATGTGTGTCCAGTACGATAAAGTCAACAGGAAAATAGAACTTGTCTACTTGACCAACACATCTTCAATAATCCCTCTAGGGACCTTCACTGACCTGTCAGCTAATTGTAAGGTCACAGTTGTTGGCTTCAACTCACCCAAACCGAGTTGCTCATATACTGTATATGGCAACAAATTCACACTCCTCCTAAATCTAGCAATGCTCGCTCAATCCTAAAATTGCCAATGATGCACGAGATAGTTGGGCAACCTGGATCCTTATATTCGGAAGAATGTTATGCTGTAAAATTGCACTCACATTTTCAGCCAAAAAATGCCTTCTTCTTGACATTAAACGACGCTTGACAGAGCACAAATCTTTCAAAATTTTGCATAGGAAGGCACTTGTTTGATTGCATCAAGAAGAGTACATTGATTTTTACTTGCTTAAAAAGCTCAAGAATTTCAGAGTTTGGTTCAAGCTTTGCAAGGACTTTCATCTTTGTGGAAATGGTGCAGGACAAGGACATTAATTTTTTCAGTTGATGTTGGTGCTTCGGTTTCTTCGGTACCTTTTCTTTTGTCTTGGGAGGGTTAAATCAGGTATGACTTGAGTTTGTTCTGGGATTGGTCAGTCAATAACCTTACCACTTCGCAAATTTATTATACTCTTCGCTGTCTTTATGCAAAGTTGAAGATGATGCATTGCTACCGCCATAGACTTGAGGATTAGGTTGTGGTTGAGCTGTAGCTTACTTTTCTCTTGAGCACTTAAAGCAGTGGTCAGCGTTGTCAGTTGATTTCTTAATTCATCATTGATTTAGCTTGACCTTGCATGAAGGATTGCAAAGTTTCTTCGAGACTAGATTTTTGAGGGGGTGCGTGTGCATAATGTGGTTGCAGAGGTGGAGGAGTTGATTATATACTTGTTGAGGTTGGTCATTCCTCCACCTGAAATTTGGATGGTCTTCCATCCAGGGTTGTAAGTACCCGAAAAAGGATTATTGAAAGATTTTTGATAGGTATTCATAACATTGGCTGATCGTGCAAGACTTTCTTGAATGCGGGTATTGTGGGCCATCAGTGGTGAGATGGCCAGGCATCTCACAATCCTACAACACTCGCTGTTATGTTCTACGGTCTTGACGGTTCAATCCTTCTAAGTTCAATTTCCTCTACTTCCTAGTAAGGACTGCCATTTTAGCCTGAATATCATCCTGAGTATTAAAGGTTGTAAAGGCCCCCGTGTGGAATGCTAGTAGACTTAGGCAAAGGTTTATTCACTCTATCTCCTGTATCCCATAATTGTGCAGTCTCTGCGAGAGAGTCTAAATAGTCCCATGCCTCATCGGGTTGCCTTTTCCAAAAATAGACCATTGCACGTAGTCTCTATAAATGTTTTAACTGTGGAGACAACCCTTCGTAAAAGAAACTAATGGTTCTCCATGTTTCAAACCCATGATGAGGACAAGAGAGAAGCAAATCTTTAATCTCTCCCAGCATTCATAAAATTTCATGGTCTTTTTGTTGAAAATTACTAATGTGCCTTTTCAAAAAGTTAGTCCTTTGTGCGGAAAGAATTTTTTCAAGAATTCTCTTTGCATATCATGCCATGTTCCTAGCGATCTAGGTCTCAAGGAGTTCAGCCATGTTTTGGCTTTATCCTTTAAGGAAAAAGGGAACAAGGTCAATTTAAGGACATCTTCCGATACATTTGGCACTCTAAATGTGATGCTAATTTCCTCAAAATCCTTAAGGTGAAGATAAGGTTCTCGATTCCATTCCATGATACTTTGCAGCAATTGAATTACTCCTGGTTTGATTTCAAAGTGTCCTACATTTTCAGGAATAATCATGCATGAAGGTTGACTAGTCCTGGTGTAAGTATTGTCGAGTGTCATAATCGAGGGTCTACCTTCATCACCATGGTGACTTCCTACATCATCAGCCATCTCACCAGATCTGAATTTTGCGTAAGATTTTCAATATTATGATCTAAGGAATGTCAATGTTTGTCGATTCAGGCGCCCAGTGTTGTCCTATTCCAACCTAGCATACAAAATTTTAGAGTTTATTTATTTATTTATTTATTTTTTTGATATCACCCTTGATATTTTCTTAAAGTTCTTATCAATTTTCAATTAGCAACAAGGGTTAAGAGATATGATAATAATAAAATTCTGATTCTAAAAAAAATTAACACAGAAATTCAAAAACAGACAGCAGCAAGTTTCAGATTAATTTAATGGTCGTAACAATCTCCGAATATCAATCAGACCGTTCAGATGAAAGCTACTTGTTCCTACACCAGCCGACAAAATTTGATGCAGACTGTGCAGGCAATAAAAACAGCAGAAATTTTTTTTTCAGTTTTAGACTATAATGTTCAATCTAACTGATAGGGTACTAATTAAAATCTAAAACTATACTTAATAACTAGGCACGTTCCACCTGGGTCATCACCGCGCCAAAACTTTGACGCAATTCGCAAAAATGCTTCGCGAAACTAATTCCCAAGTATAGGAGAATCGTACAAGTAGTAAAATCTCGGGCAGTCCCGAGGTTCGAATCCTCAGGAACGATCTATAGATTATTAGCGTAATTTTAGATATAATTTTCAGTTGCAATAAATATGTGGATTAAGATGATGTTTTGAAGTTTAGAGAACACTAATTAATAGATTAAGTTTGATAATAAAGAGATGGTTAGGGATCCGGAATCCTCCTTGGCAATAATACATTCAAGATAATAAACTCTACGGTTTCTGATTTAAAAGTTCAAATGTAGGATAGATCTAATCATGGAATATATTGTTTGAGCACCACGAACTCAATTTCTAAGCATTCGTCATGCCGGTTATGTCTACGACAAATCAAATAATAAAGTAATCCATGCATCAATAGATATAAACCATTAAAGAACTATCTACAACATAGGCAAGCAAGAAACCAAAAACATATCAAAAGATCTAAATTGAAATAGAACAATAGTTTAGAGTTTACTTCAAGAAAGTAACAAGTCCAAGGGTTCTCCCATCACCCTAGACCAAAGGGATTAGCCGGCCATCAATATGAAAAATTCTCCCTTGTTCCTGTTCCCCTTTTTTTTCTTTTTATTTCGGAAACAGGGCCTCCCCTGTTTCTTCTCCTCCTCTGTTTTTTCTTTGAATGGAGGGGATGATCCCCTTTCAGTTCCAGCGAGAAGCCTTCTATATCCCCGATGAATCCCTCATTGCCAGCTGCAAGATACCCCCATACGCGAAATCGTGGGAGCTCGGACGTGGACGTCTAGGATGCGGATGGATGGGAAAGATGCTCTGGCGAACGGCTGGGAGGCGCGTTGATTTGCGGACCGCGCTCGGAAGATCGCGATCGCTTGCATCATGGGAGGTTTGCGTGCTGAAAGCTGGGAACATGTTGAGAATGGGGCACGGACGCTGGTGATGCTCGTGAATGGAAGGAGACGTGGGGTTGCAATGCGAAGGGATGCGGAGAAGGCTGGAAACACAGACGAGATTGGGGCTTGATGCGGAACCTACGACAGAAGCGAAACATTGATTGCGTGGGAGCCGAACCGGAACATTCAAGACGTGGACTCGACTGGGAAAGCTCTAGGACGCGGACGATTGATGGCGAATGGATGGGATTGTATGCTCTGGCTTGCGGGAGAAGCGGAAGGAAGCTGAGATCTGGAACTCGGAAGCGAACGGGCTAAGCGGATGAAGCGTGCGTTCGTGAGGAGCATCCTTAGCCAGCCGCGAGATACCCCCGACGCGGAAACTTGGATGCGGAATGACTGGGAGAGGCTAGATCCACACGCGAGATGCTCGTGGGATGATGGGAGCTGATCACATGCGGACGGGGTCTGAGAAGCTGAATGTGGCTGGAACTCGGGAGATTGCTATGAACTGGGACTCGGATGCAAGATGGCTTCAAAGCGGAGAAGACGGACTGCTGGCGCTTGGGCTAAATGCAGAAGAAGCTGGGCCGCACGAGATGCTGGGAAAGGGAAAATGCTTTCGCGGGAGGGAGCTAACAGCGGAAGAATGTGGAGATGGAGTCAGGCTCGGGACGGTTGAGCTTGGGCTCGTGGAAGAAGCGAACTCACGGATGACGGCTGGGATGAATAAATCATGAACTCCAAAAGCCTCTCGCATGACACGTGGAATAGATGCTGGCTTGCAGATTGCTTGAGCTTGCAGAAAAATGAAGCTGCGACGAAGTGGACCGCTGAACTTGACCTCCTTTTAGTATGCCAACTGGGTCGACCCATGCGTTGGCTGGTCACCTACAGTGATGCATCTTTTTGAACCCAATGTGCATTTTAGCTTTGATTTCCGATCACCTGCACCCCACAAAAATATAATATTAATACAGCACTTCTATCATTATTTGTTAGCAATTAATACTAATTTAAGTGATGTGAAGATCGCAATTTTGTGCTCTCATCAATGTCGTCCACGTACAGTACGAGAAATACGACAGCACTCCCACTAACCTTTTTGTAAACACATGGTTCCTCTTCATTTTTGATGAAATCAAACGTTTTGATTACGTCATCGAAACGAGTGTTCCAACTCCGAGATGTTTTGCTTTAGTCCATAGATGGACCTTTGCAGCTTGCAGACCTTGTGATCTCCATCACTGGAAGTGAAACCCAAAGGTTGTTCCATATAGATATCTTCATCAAGATATCCATTCAGGAAAGCAGTTTTCACATCCATCTGCCAGATTTCATAATCATGAAATGCTGCAATGGCAAGCAATGTTCGGATGGATTTTAGCATGGCTACAGGTGAAAAGGTCTCCTGATAGTCAATGCCTTCGTGTTGACTATATCCTTTCGCCACTAGCCTTGCTTTATAGGTTACCTTTCCATCCGAACCTATTTTTCTTTTGTAGATCCATTTGCATCCAATAGGTACAATACCTTCTGGTGGATCTACTAAGGTCTAAACTTGTTGGAATGCATGGAGTCTAACTCTGACTTCATAGCTTCTAACCATTTCTCGAAATCGATATCAGATATCGCCTCGTTGTAGGTTTTGGGATTCTGTATGTGATCCCTATCTCCCATTAGGAACATTTCCTCGGTATCCTCTTCTAGTATACCTAAGTATCTATCGGGAGGATGGGAGACCCTACTAGATCTGCGAGGTGGTTGAGGGACATCATGTACTGGCTCTGTATGAATGGGTTCGATAGGATCCATGACTCGTTGCTTTTCAGAGACTTTCTCTTCAAGCTCAATTTTCCTCCCACTACCTCTATCAAGGATTAAACTGGTTTTCCAAGAAGATGGCATGACGGCTCACAAACACATTGTGATCCTCTGAGACGTAAAATTGTATCCTAATGACTCTTTAGGATATCCTATAAAACGAGCACTTATGGTCCTAGCCTCTAGCTTGTCCGCCTATAGTCTTTTTGACGTGGGCCGGACATCCCCAAATCTTGAGATGACCAAGACTTGGTTTCTTACCATGCCATATCTTATACGGTGTGGTAGGAACGGATTTAGAGGAAACTCTATTCAGTAGATATACTGCGGTAAGTAAGGCATCTCTCCAAAGAAATATAGGTAAATCAATGGAAGCTCATCATGGACCGGGACCATATCCAATAGGGTCCGATTTCTTCTCTCTGACACCCCGTTGAGTTGAGGTGTACCCGAAGGAGTCCATTGTGAGACTATGCCATTGTCCTTGAGATAGTTCCGAAATTTCTTCACTAAGGTATTCTCCTCCTCGATCTGATCGAAGAGCCTTAAGGATTTTCAGTTTGTTTTTCTACTTCATTTCTGAACTCCTTGAACTTTTCAAAAGATTCAGACTTGTGTCTCATAAGATACACATACCCATACCGTAAATAATCATCGGTAAAGGTAATGAAGTACGAATAACGTCCTCTGGCTAGCACATCGAATGGGCCACATACATCTGTATGTACTAGGGTAAGTATTTCAGTGGTCCTCTTCCCATGTCCTTCAAAGGGCAATCTAGCCATTTTTTCTTGAAGACAGAACTCGCAAACTGAATATGACTCGGAAGTCAATAAGCCGAGAAGCCCATCTTTATCCATTTTGTTCATTCTGTCCTCTCCAATATGGCCAAGCCTGAGGTGCCACAAATATTTTTGGTTTATCTCATCCCTGGATCTCTTGGATCCTTTGGCACTCACTTCTTGCTCAGACACATTTACAGATACATCCATATGCAAATGATAGAGACTGTCAATTATAAAACCACGTGCGACTATTTTATTTCTGAAATAAATAGAACAGCAGTCTTTGTCAAATGTAAAAATATGACCTTCCTGTGCTAGACATGAAACAGAAATCAAATTTCTGCTAGCAGCAGGTACATAATAGCAGTCTCTAAGTAATAAACTAAAACCAGACGGTAGTCGCCGATGGTAGGTGCCCACAGCCACAGCAGCAACTTTTGCCCCGTTGCCAATCCGAAGGGTTACGGCACCTTCCGCCAGCCTTCTACTTTCCTTTAGACCTTGCATGGTAGTGCACAAATGAGCACTAGAACCAGAATCTATAACCCAACTAGAAGTAGAAGAAACCGTTAGATTAGTTTCAATTATGAGCAAGTCTATACCTTCTGAAGGTGTGTCACCTTTCTTGTTCTTTAGGCTCTCGAGGTATGAAGGACAGTTTCTCTTCCAGTGGCCGTCGACATTGCAGTGAAACATTTTCCTTTGTCATTAGCCTTTTTCTTTTGAACTTCCTTCTTTGGCTTCTTGTCTTTATTCTGCTTCTTAGCAGGCTTCTTTTTCTTCCAAGTAGACTTTCTCTTGAAACCAGAAGTCAACTCAGCAGCAAGGACGTTGCCCCTTGAACCTTTCAAGGCTCCCTCAGCAGTTACCAACATATTTATTAGTTCAGTCTTAGTGCAATCAATCTTATTCATGTGGTAGTTTACTATAAACTGTCCAAATGAATCAGAAAGGGATTGAAGGATCAGATCTACTTGCAATTCCTTGTGCATGTTCATACTGAGCTTCTCAAGCTCCTCTAGGTCCTTGATCATAGTCAGACCGTGATCATGGACAGACTGCCCCTCGCGCATCTTGCTTTGAAGAGCCTCTTGGACACTTCAAAATGAGCTGTGCAACTCTGCTCACCATACAACTCTTGCAGGTGTGCCAGTATGTCCCTAGCAATCTTCATATTTTTATGCTGGCATTGTAGTTCATTGGACATGGATGCCATGATATAGCACTTGACTCTGATATCATCATCCATCCACTTTTGATGCATCTCACGCTGAACATCAGTAGTACGTGTTGGTAGTGTGGGGATATCTGAATCGAGTATGTAGCCTATTTTCTCACAATTCAAAACAATTTTGAGGTTTCTTAGCCAGTCCTTGTAATTGGTTCCAGTCAATCGGTTGGTCTCAAGAATACGGGTCAAAGGGTTTGGGGCTGACATTATGATCTACAGAGAGTAAAGATTCTAGTTAGACTTTTGTACTTGATCCTTAATCTATTCTAAGGACTTTTAGAACAAATGTACCTCCCACTATTTTCTCGAATTCCTCACACTTCCCTGGTAGGAAAACGGAAATCCTACACGACTAGAGTTTCTAGTAGGTACTGCGGTCTCATCAATCTACATGGCACCTCACCTAACAGTTATTGGTGACATATAGATGGATGAGTGTACAACTCTTGTACAATGCTTCTCAAGCATGTTGCAGTGCAACTTGGTCTCTAAGCCATGATGACCTCACCTAACAGTTATTGGTCCCATTTCTTAGTTAAGTTAGACCCACCGTATAACCGTAGAAATAAAGTCGTCATTGGGTCCTCACCTAACAGTTATTGGTGCCCAACTCCACCTTTACCCTACAACATCTCATATCTATAGAGAGGTCCAGCCTCCCGATGCAACTTGACCACTGTATCCAGCCGAGACAAATCAACATCAGAAAGACCTTAGCAGCTCTACTACCGTGGAAGACCTATTGACTTAATATTGGTTAATCAGGTTAGTGTTTGCAACTTGAGCTATTCATAAGAGGTAATCGAACAATTGGCCAGGTAAGTAAGTGGGAGGCTCCCCTTACTCAGAGAGTAAGGTCCTAATTAAGTAACCACCTTTCATGCTTTCCTAGACACCAATTAGATCAATTAATTTAATATGACTTGCTCATGTTGGTTCACTCTCGACTGGATTGAGGAGATTTTAATTTAGGTCTCAATTGGGTTTGCTACAGTCACATGTAAACCTATCTACCCCGCTCTCATTCACATCACATGCAAACGGCACATCACAGGCAGTTATAATCGCAGCATCAAATAAAGCTAAACTTTTAAATAGGTGATGATCATGGATTCTAATTAGGTCGTATTACAAGCACATGCACGTCAATTGATCAATTGGTCTTCAACTCTTGAATTGGTTATGTTGCCCAGATAGACAACCCAAGAGGAGGGGTGAATTGGATTTTAAAATAATTATTGCAATTAAAAGCTTTGTGAGTAACTAATTAAAACTTTTTGCGAGTGGATTAATTAGTTGCTATATGCAGTGGATGAAGGGAAAGTAAGAGACAATGAAGCAATCACAAACACAACCAATTTTATAGTGGTTCGGAGCTAACCCTTGCTCCTACGTCCACTTCCCAAGCCTCACTTGAGACTTTACTATAACCCCTCGGATTACAGCCGGTTGTTTTACAAGTTCACAACCCAACTTGTTGTTTTACGAGATTACAACGAACTCGGTCGGTTTTTCCAGGCTCACCGACTAGAACCATCCGATTGTTTTCCCAGGATCACAATCAAACCCTTATACCGTTGGTTTTAACCTAGGCTCACCAACAAACCTTAACACCCTTGATTCAATCTCCTGATTGAATCAAGTAAGAAAGTGATTTGGAAAAGATTACAAACTAAGCTTCTTAACAAGCAGATATTCAGCAATAATAAAAAGAGAGAAGTTAGGAGCCCTCAAACAGATTTATGAAGATGTAGAGGAGGGCTTCTCGAACTCGGGGTCTCCTCTTGAATGTCTCGAAGATTTAATGACTGACGGAGACTTCTTGAATGCTGGGAAGAGTTGGTTGGATGGAGTTTAATGCCCCTCTTCCTTCTTTCACTTGTATTTCCTTTGAAATCCTTTGGTAGGTGGAGATTACTTGTTTTCTTTGAATGGAATAACTCTTCTCTCTCTTGCTACAGTTCTCTGTGGCTATTTAAGCTGTTTCTTCACGAAACTAGCCGTTAGACACTGAAATCTAGCCGTTCTGCACATTCTGCAACTCCTGACAATGTTTCCGTTGGGATCGGAGTCGACTCGCGCGATCTAGAGTCGACTCGCCTGTTGCAGGAGTCGACTCATGCTTTTCTGGAGACGGCTCGGCAACTATTCTGGATTTGAATTAAAGTGCTGTCTTGACTTGGAGTCGACTCGACTGAACCTGGAGTCGACTCTCCAATGTCTGGAGCTGACCTGGCACTTTTGGAGACGACTCGTTCCAAGGAATCCAGAGATGTTTCTTTCAAGTTTGCTCACTCGAGTCGACTCGGATATTCTGGGAGTCGACTCGGCACTCAGAGCCCGAGATCCCGATCTTCTGTCTGTTGACTTGTGCTATCTCGGAGTCGACTCGAACTGTCTCGGAGTTGACTCGTCTCTCAGAGACGAAAATACAGTCTTCTATCTTTGGGGTTGCGCTGCCTTGGAGTCGACTCGAGCTTTGCGGGAGTCGACTCGGCTCTCAGTGTCCGAAATTGGCTCTCTGACTTTTAGCCTTGCATTTCTCTGGGAGTCGACTCTTGCTTCCTTAGGAGTCGACCTGCTAACCATCGGAGTCAACTCGAGTTCTTCGGGAGTCGACTCGGCTCTCAGAGTCCAAAATAGCTTCTCTGTCTTTCTGTTTGTTACTCCCTGGAGTCGACTCGTACTACGCTGGAGTCGACTCGGCAAGCATCGGAGTCGACTCGAATTCTTCAGGAGTCGACTCGTTGACAGGTTCTTAGATGATTCTTTCTGTCCGGCTGTCTGTTCTCAGTCGGAGTCGACTCGTAATGTGCAGGAGTCGACTCGAGCTTGTGCCAGTGCTTCTGATACGCTTGGAGTCGACTCGTAATCTTCTGGAGTCGACTCGAGACTCAGACTTTGGTTCAAATTGAATTTCTTACTTATCCAAAGTGTATTGAACCAAATCTAGAGACACTTAACCATAAATTTACAAGTATTTGACTGAAACACTAGATTGAATTCATTAGTATAACATAAGATATACTCAAATGTTTTGAGCTCATCAAAATCAAATAGGGTTATAATCAATCACTCCACAATCTCCCCCTTTTTGATGATGACAAAACATTGAGTATTTGTAAAGTGAATTGCTCAACCAAAAAGGAGATTTATAGTAAAGTTTTAAAATGAATTCAAGTGTCTAGTCATTTAATTTATCCAAAACTGAAAGGTGTGAAACAGTAAATTCTGAAGTTAAAGCTCCCCCTTTCATTTGGAATTATATAAGCCTTCATGTCATGCAATCAATTGTTTGTGTTGCCCAGATAGACAACCCAAGAGGGGGGGGGGTGAATTGGGTTTTTAAATTAACTTAGCTAATTAAAACTTTGTGGATGATTAACTAAATACTATAGCCAGTTATTTAATTAAAGCTAAGTGCTGTGAGTAATGTGTGGGGAAGAAGATGAGAGACAATGCACTACAAACACAAAGTTTTATAGTGGTTCGGAGCTAACCCTTGCTCCTACGTCCACTCCCCAAGTCTCACTTGGGAATTTCACTATAACCCCCTTGGATTACAGCCGGTTGTTTTGCAAGCTCACAACCGAACTTGTTGTTTTATGAGCTCACAACGAACTCGGTCGGTTTTCCCAGGCTCACCGACTAGAACCAACCCCGATTGTTTTCCCGGGCTCACAATCAAACCCTTACACTCGTTGGTTTTAAACCGGCTCACCAACCAACCTTAATCCCCTTGATTCAATCCCCCGATTGAATCAAGTAAATACACGAGATAGAAGAAAACAGAAAATAGCTTCTCAAAAAGCAGATTTAAAACAATATAATCGTAAAGGAGTTAGAAGCCCTCAAACGCTTTTAAGATGGTGAAGAGGTGTGGCTTCTGGAACTCCGGTCTCCTCTTGAAAGAGTGATCGACTTGAAAGCAGGAGGAGGAAGCTTTGAATGCTGGGAAGATGTTGGTGGAGCAGTAAATGCAGATCTTCCCTTTTTCTCGTTGAAGAGCACTTAGAGAGCTTGAAGACTTGAATGCTAGGAGTGGAATGTGTGTTCTCTCCCTTGCTACAGTCTTCTGTGGCTATTTAAGCCAACCCCCACGGAAACTAGCCGTTACTCTGCTTTTTCTGGCCGTTCTGCACACTCTGCGCAGCCTGACAATGTGACCGTTGGTGGGTTGGAGTCGACTCGCGCGATCAGGAGTCGACTCGGCTGTAGCAGGAGTCGACTCGAGCTTTTCTGGAGTCGACTCGGCAACTGTTCCCAGTTTGAATTAAAGTCGCCGTCTTGACTGGGAGTCGACTCGTCTTGACCCGGAGTCGACTCGCCAACTTCTGGCGCTGACCTAGCAATTTTGGAGTCGGCTCATCCTCTGTAGTCCGTGGATCCAAATTTGAATTTTGTCCACTCGAGTCGACTCGACTGTCCTGGGAGTCGACTCGAATCTCAGAGCCCGAACTCCCGATTCTCTGTCTTTTGGCTCATCCAGTCTTGGAGTCGACTCGAACTTCCTTGGAGTCGACTCGGCTCTCAGTTTCCGAAAGTTGGTCTTCTGCCTTTTGACGTGAAGCTTGTCTTGGAGTCGACTCGAGCTGTCTGGGAGTCGACTCGAATCTCAGAGGCAGTAACATGGTCTTCTGTCTGTCGATGGTCGCACAGTCTCGGAGTCGACTCGCGTACTGCGGGAGTCGACTCGAATCTCAGAGTCCATAAAACGCTCTCTGACTTTTTCTTTGTGTACCCCTGGGAGTCGACTCGCGTTCCACTGGAGTCGACTCGAATCTCAGAGTCCATAAAACGCTCTCTGACTTTTTCTGTGTGTACCGCTGGGAGTCGACTCGCGTTCCACTGGAGTCGACTCGAATCTCAGACCTGAAAAACTGCTCTTCTGTCCTTCTGTCTGTTTTCAGTCGGAGTCGACTCGTACTGATCAGGAGTCAACTCGAGCTCGTGCCAGTGACCTTGATACGCTTGGAGTCGACTCGTGAAACTCGGGAGTCGACTCGTATCTCAGACATTGGTTCATGCAGACTTCTTAACTTATCCAAAATGCTATGAACCAAGTCTAGAGACACTTGGACAGGATTTTCACTGAAACACTCAATTGAATTCATTAGTAATCACAAGATATACTCCAATGCTTTGAGCTCATCAAAATCAAACGGGGTTTTAATCGATCACTCCACAATCTCCCCCTTTTTGATGATGACAAAACTTTGAGTATATGTAAAATGAGTTGCTCAGTAAATAATGAAATAAACTCCATAAATGAATTCAAATGTCTGATAATTTAATTTATCCAAGTTTGAAAGGAGTGAAACATTAAATTTCGGAGTTAAAGTTCCCCCTTTTATTTGGAATTATATAAGCCTTCATATTCTGCAATCAATTGTTTGGCTTATATGACATTAATGATTTAGCTTGATTAAAATTCAGATTCTCCCCCTCAACATATGCATTCAACTATGTTTTGATTTTCTAAATTTCCTTTTAATGCTTTGAAATTTTTGAACTAAAATTTTTGTTTTTAGAGGAAAAATCTGTCAATTTGTTCTTGAGTAGGATTCAGCTAATCTCCGAATATCCCTTGAATAGATTCTGGAGATTACTCCATTAGGAGCCCCAAAAGAGAGATAATGAGCCTCGAGGTACCGAATCCACTTAGAACAAATTTATGTGTGTTTTTAAGAGTTTATCGTTTTATTTATTTCCATTGATTTCTTTTACATATTTTTTAATATTTCTCCCCTTTTACATATTTTATACTTACACATTTCTCCCCCTTTTTGTCATCATACCAAAAAGGAGGTAATCACACACAATCAATGGCACAAATGGCACAGTCAATCATCAAATGGCACAGAAATGAAGATAAGATGTCTACTCATTGTATTGATATGAAGGTGAATACATTTGAGCATACAATAGGTAAAGCAAGAACAATACAAAAGAAGACAAAACACCACTCAAAATCATCTATGACCTCCTCGAGGATGTGGCTCCCCCTCTCGAGGATACATCTCCTCCTCTGGAGGATGTGGCTCCCCCTCTCGAGGATACATCTCCTCCTCTGGAGGATGTAGCTCCTCCTCTCGAGGATGTGACTCCTCCTCTCAATTGGCTCTGCTCCATGAGGAGGGCGACTGCCTCTGTAACATGGCCCAGCTGCGTGATAATAGATGTGGTGGCTCTGCTATGTGTAGTGGAGAGCTCAGTCACCGACGTCTGAAGCCCAGTCACCGAGGTCTAAAGTGCGTCCAGCTTGTCGATGAGCACATTCGACAAGCGCTCGGCCCCCTCGGTGGTGGTGTGCATGTCACGGCGGATGTCATCCCGCATCCTCCTCGTGGTGCTCGTGACCTCGCTCATGCTGTGGAACTGGGCCTGCACCAGAGTCCTAATGTTGTAGATCTCCTGCCGCACCTCAGCCGTCATGTCTGTCACGGCTGTCAAGGATGGGACCAATGCTGAGGATGGAGTGGGTGCAGGAGTGGGAGCTGGCACGGAACCTCGGAGCTCCCGGAGCAGCTCGTCCCTCAAATCTCGGACGATCTCCTGCCGCAGCTTCCGGAGCTGCTCTGGATCAATACGGACCTCCATAGATGGTGGAGCTGAGGAGGAAGGTCCGGCAGAGGTGGTAGGAGCAGGAGGAGTGGATGGAAGGTCTGGATGGTCTGGGAACTCTGGGTAGTCAGAATCTGGCTCAGGACTGGGTGATGGTCTGGTGGTCTGAGCGGTGAGAGTGGACTTCCTAACCCAGATCCCTTCTCTCTTCCGAAATCCCATCCTGTGCATGGTCCCCGTACCCAAGCGATCAGTCCATCGCAAGGCACGAGAGGGTTCCTTCTCAGGAATGGAAATTTCGTACTGCCTAAAGAGAAGAGTGAATATCATTCCGTATGGGAGGGAGAGCCTAGGTCTATCCAGGGGCTCACACATATACCTATAAATGAGCTTGGGGAAGTTGACCGGGGTGTCCTGAAGAATGTAAGACATAATAGCTAGGTCCCTCTCATTCACAAAATCAAATCTCCCTGTCTTAGGGAAGATGGACCTGGACAAAATGCTCAAAAGGATTCTCACTTCAATAGGAAGTGAGCTAGCAGATACCTCATCTAGGGGAGACTGAGGTGGATGCCCTAAGACGATCGTAAGGGCCTCAAATCTATCCTCAGGATGTGCAGGAGCCACCCCTACTAATGGAAGGTGGAGGATATGGGCAATGAGGTCATCTGTGACACGCAATGGGACACCTAATACCGTGCCCTCAATACCTCCATCTCCCCGATGGACGGTACTGTAGAACTCTTGAACTAGGCCAGGATAGGTGGGAAGGTCCAAGGTGAGGAAGTACTCTAGACCCTGGGCTCTAAGCCTATCGCCTATGGTGAATCCTTCCCGGGAGAGATAGTCGAAAGTGACATACCTCCCGGAGGTGACGGCCTTCCCGGCCAACGGCCTAACATGAACCACCCTAGGCGGGGAACGATCCGGAGGAGGTTGCCTCGCGGGATCGTGCCGCGCCTTGGAGCGCCGCTCGGGACCGGCCACGGGACGGGACCTCTTTCTAACAACTCCCTTGCGAGGCATCTTGACCTAAACGAGATGAAAACCTAGAGAACGAAGAAGGATCGATAGAGGAAGCTCGGGACTGACCTGAAAAGACCTAGAAACGGACGGAAACTCAATGTCCGGCGAAGAATCGACGGAAAAAGGGCTTGGAGACGATCGAGGATGACCTAGGAGTCGGCTCTAGGGCTTTGTGAACAGTGGCGGCTTGAGAAAAAGTGTTTGCGAAACGACAAACCTAGGGTTAAAAAGTCGGATCCCGACTGCGAGTCGACTCCCCTGAGTCGCGAGTCGACTCGACCTCGAGTCGACTCCAGAAAATGCGCGAGTCGACTCCCCCTTAGGAGCCGGCTCTGAAACTTACTCGAGTCGTCTCTAACCTTGGCACGCACTTAAAAATCATGCTATAACCGTGCCAAATGAGGGAAAATCACCTAGTTGGGATCTGATTTGATGATCATTGAATAGAAACTCTATTTTAACCTCATTTTAACCATCAAAATCAATTAATCTAGTGGAAACTCCCACTAGGATGGGTCAATCACTCCTAATCCCCTCCTAAGTATACTGAACCTCTCTTCACTTAGGGGTTTTGTGAAAATATTTGCTAATTGATTATCAGTACAAACAAATTGGAGAGTCACATCACCATTCAATACATGATCTCTTATGAAGTGATGTCTTATCTCAATGTGTTTAGTTCTTGAGTGTTGAATTGGATTTTTAGTTAGGTTTATGGCACTTGTATTATCACAATTAATGGGGATTTTATCTTGTTTAATGCCATAATCTTCTAATTGTTGTTTAATCCACAAGATTTGAGCACAACAACTCCCGGTTGCAACATATTCAGCTTCTGCAGTGGATAATGCAACCGAGTTTTGTTTCTTGCTAAACCATGAGATTAGGTTTTCTCCTAGAAATTGACAAGACCCGCTGGTACTTTTTCTATCAAGCTTACATCCAGCGAAGTCTGAATCTGTGTACCCTATTAAGTTTAGGCTAGATTCTTTAGAGTACCACAGCCCTATGTTCTTAGTTCCTATTAAGTATTTAAAGATTCTCTTAACTGCAGCTAGGTGTGATTCTTTAGGATTAGCCTGATATCTAGCACACATGCACACACTAAACATAATATCAGGCCTACTTGCAGTAAGATACAGTAAAGAACCTATCATACCTCTATAAAGTTTTTGATCTACAGATTTACCTGATTCATCTTGGTCTAACTTACATGATGAGCTCATGGAGGTGCTGATTGACTTGTTTCCCTCCATATCAAACTTCTTGAGCATCTCCTTGATATATTTGGCTTGATTGATGAAGATGCCTCCTTCAGATTGTTTGATTTGAAGCCCGAGGAAGTAGTTCAGCTCTCCCATCATGCTCATCTCAAACTCACTCTGCATCAAATCAGCAAATTCCTCGCAGAGGCGATTGTTAGTAGCACCGAAAATGATATCATCAACATAAATCTGTACTAATAACATATCCTTATTTTTCTTTTTCAGAAATAATGTTGTATCTACATTTCCCCTAGAGAATTCATGTTCTAATAGAAATTTACTAAGTCTCTCATACCATGCTCTAGGTGCTTGTTTTAGTCCATAAAGTGCTTTGTTCAGTTTATACACATGATTGGGGTATTGATGATTTTCAAAACCAGGAGGTTGTTCCACATATACCTCCTCATTAATAAACCCATTTAGAAAAGCACTTTTTACATCCATTTGATATAGCTTGAAGTCCTTAGAGCATGCATATGCTAATAATAGTCTAATAGCCTTAAGTCTAGCTACGGGAGCAAAGGTTTCATCAAAGTCTATACCTTCTTCTTGATTATAACCCTTTGCTACTAGTCTAGCCTTATTCCTTATAACAATTCCATTTTCATCTAGCTTATTTTTATATATCCATTTTGTACCTATAATTGGATATTCAGAAGGTCTCTCTACTAGATCCCACACTTTGTTTCTAGTAAATTGGTTTAGTTCTTCTTGCATTGCATTTATCCAATTTACATCATTTTCGGCTTCTTCTATATGTTTGGGCTCAAAGTGTGAAACAAAAGCTAGATGGTTATTCAAATTTCTAAGGGATGCTCTAGTCCTAACGGGTTGGGATGGATCATCTAGAATTAGTTCCTTAGGATGCCCATGAGCATACCTCCAAGTTTTAGTTAGCCCATGATCCACTATAGGCTCTTGGTTTGATGATTCTCCTTCAATCAACTTTTGATTATCATCTTGTAATCCCATCTCATCTATCTTTTCTTCAAGTATTTCAATATCATCATCAAAATTAACCTTCTTACTAGATGAGATGTCACTAGAGTCATCAAAAACAACATGTATAGATTCTTCTATAACTAGGGTTCTTTTATTAAAGATTCTATAGGCTTTACTTGTTGTAGAATAACCTAGGAATATTCCTTCATCAGATTTTGGATCAAATTTTCCTAGATTATCTTTCCCATTATTATGTACAAAACACTTACATCCGAAAATATGAAAATAGTTAACCTTTGGTTTTCTATTTTTCCACAGTTCATATGGTGTTTTCTTTATGATGGGTCTTAATCGAACTCTATTTAATACATGGCAAGAAGTATTAATGGCTTCTCCCCAAAAGTACTTAGGGAGGTTACTTTCACATAACATCGTTCTAGCCATTTCCTCTAGGGTTCTATTTTTCCTTTCCACAACTCCATTTTGTTGTGGTGTCCTAGGTGCTGAGAAATTATGGGTTATCCCCTTTTTACTACAAAATTCATCAAATAATTGATTTTCGAATTCGGTACCATGGTCACTTCTAATAGCTATAACTGAGGACTCTCTAGCATTTGTTACTTCCTTATGGAACTTCTTAAACATAGAAAATGCTTGATCCTTATGCGCTAGAAACATGACCCATGTGTACCTAGAGTAATCATCTACTATAACTAGACCATATTTATTTCCACCTAGGCTTGTTGTTCTAGTTGGACCAAATAGGTCCATGTGTAGTAATTCTAGAGGCCTAGAAGTAGAGACACATTTTATGGATTTAAAAGAGTTTCTAGATTGTTTGCCAAATTGACATGCTTCACATATTTTGTTCTTTTCAAATTTTAATTTTGGCAAACCTATCACGGAGTCTCTTTTAACTAGTTTAGTTATTGTGTCCATGCTTGCATGACCTAACTTACGGTGCCATAACCAACTAGCATCATTTTCTTTAGTTTCATTAACAACTAAACATTGGTTATGTTTTGTAAGGTCTTCTAGATCTACCACATATACATTTCCACGTCTCATCCCTTTAAAAACTAAACTATTATCATTAGGATTTGTTATAATACATAGTGATGGTTTAAACATAACATCATATCCTTTATCACATAATTGACTAATGCTTAACAAGTTATGCTTAAGACCATCAACATATCTAACATTATCTATAAAAGTAGAAGGGGTGATTTGAACTTTACCAATACCAATGATGTGACCTTGGTTGTTGTCTCCAAAAGTCACAGCACCTCCCTTCTTAGCTTCAAGGATGAAAAATTGATCTTTATCACCCGTCATGTGCCTTGAACAGCCACTATCCAAATACCAGCAGTTTTTGTTGACCTTGGCTGCAAGACACTCCTCATTTTCGTTGGCCATGAAACAGAAATTGGCCTTCTCTTCTTGTTCTTCATCCGATGATGAAGATGATGCGTCGGAGTCCGATAGGGTGGTGACAAGTGCCTTCTTCTTCTTGTACTTACTCCCCTTCTTCAGTAAGGGGCACTCTGCTCTTATGTGTCCCGGCTTCTTGCACTCGTAACACCCAATCCCCTCATTTTCCCTTTCCTTACCTTTGTCTCTGCGGTAGGAATTTGAGGGACCTCTCCTTTGATGATACGTCTTCTTGTGGTTGATAAACTTCTTGAACTTGCGCACAAGAAGTGTCTCACCTGTTAGATGTATGCCCTAGAAGCCAATCTGGCTGACACATTATTAATTCTAGGGACATAATTTTGTACTTGACTATTTATTATTGAATAAATAAAAGGCATCTTTTCATTCATATTATTTATGTGTCTATGAATCGTCCAAGAAATTAATAAGATGATGATACATATTCTCAAAGAGTTGAGAATTTGAGCCATGTATCATTGGTGATTAATTTCTAAATGCTCCTGATCAATGGATCAGCACGAGGACGGTGATCGATCCGATCAGTGCACAGATCACTTTCCTTCTGGATGGACGAGACTTGAGTCCACAGTGTAGGGACACTGAAGTGATAATGCAGGTGCTTGTTAGAGAACAAGGGTACTGAGCGTGACCAAGACAAGAAGTCACTTGGATGTCTATCCACTCGTCAGTGACTTGCTTGATGTTGCAGTAGTGTGACTGGTCCTTTGACCTGCGGTGCTTCGGCTACTCACAGTGAAGTTATTGTAGTTTGACTGCACATATACATGGTCTCTAGCCATATGGGTCCATGCAGTGTAGATTGGCTGCAGTAGGTTCACTGTAGGAGTAGGGTATGCACCTACAAGGAATCTATCGACCTTGATAGAAGAGGAGTGATCCTATGTGATTTGTTAGACTGAGTTCTAAGACCTTGGCCAGGGCAGTAATATAAAGTGGAGAAAGAGTTTTCCACTATCGAACTCGAGTCGAATAAATCTTGACATATGACAGACGATGGGGTTTGACGAGTTGTCCATGACCTCCGTCCTGTAGGGATCCACGATAGTAGGACTGTATCACCCGTTAACTGCACCTAGAGGTTCATCATTCCATTCTGCTGGGTAGCCACTACATGCTGCTAGGTGTCACTGGTGGATGGTGGGACTCACAGGGATTATCTCGATGATCGATAAACCCTAATGAGTTGAGTTGGAATCGTTCCAACCCATTGAAAGGAGTTTTCAATGATATAGTGATAGAGATCACAATATATCTCACTACCAGTCAGAATAGAACCTATGGGGTCACACACACTAGAAGTATTGACCGATTCGATGGTTGAAAAGTGATTATGAATCACGAGTAATCAATTCGATTGATAAGAAGTTGAAGAAGGAAAGGGAATTAATTAATTGGACTTGAAACAAGAGTCCTACTTCGAGTAGGATTCCTAGAGTCCTAATTGGATTAGGACTGGGAATCCTAGTTGGAGTAGGACTGGGATTCCTACTTGGAATAGGATTCCTGCAATCCTAATGAGATTAGGAGTTTTGAATCAAAATTGGATTCCTACTTGGAGTAGGATTCCTAGAGTCCTAATCGGATTAGAACTTCGGATTCAAATAGAGTCCTAATTGGATTAGGACTAAAATTAAATATGTCCTAATTTGGATTAGGGTTTCTTAAGTCACAATTAATTATTAATCTAATGAATCAATAAGACTCCTAATTGGATTAGGATTGAAGAGTTCAATTGAGTCAAAATTGATTTAAGTTCTAATTGGATTAGGACTTACCTAAATTGGATCCAAATTGGTTCACCCTTGGGCTAAGCCTAATTGGATTAGGGCTTGACCACATTAGGGTATTCCAATTCCTACCTAATATGGATTAGGGTTTACCATGAGGAAGGGGATAAGCCCCTCCCCTTTCCACGTGGAGAAGGGAGAAGAGACGGCGCCCCCTCTTAGGAAAGACATCAAGAGCTCCTAAATGTTAGGAGCTCCACATGTCTATAAAAAGGGACTTGTGGGCGGCACCTAGGGCATAGATGAAGTGCTCTCTCCTCTCCTTGCTGCCGCCACCCTCTCCCTTTCCCTTGGTTCAGCCGCCAACAAAAAGAAGAAAAGAAGAGAGCCTTGTCCGCCTCCTCTTCCTCCAATCCTTCTTCCAACGCAGGGAAAAGAAAGAAGGCTGCGTGGGGATTCTTCTTCTTCCTCTTCTTCATCCTTCTTCTTCCTCCTCTCAAGCACAATCAAGGGTTGATTGAAAGAGAGGAAATCAGCCATCAAAAGAAGTCTTTGCAAGGGAGCTAGCACCCCGGGAAGACAAGAGAGCTTTGATCGGATCACTGCTTCGTGTGGATACCCATGGAGGCCGGGCACTTGAACGGCTTCAAGCGAACCTTCATCCTAGACCACGAACTTCAGTTTGCGGTGATCATCTACCCGCACAAGGTGAAGATCTGATCTTCCTAAAGGTTTAAAAAGTTTTAATTCTTATCTAACTACGAACGGTTCATAAAACAACGTTCATGCGATGAACGTCGATCCCGCTTATGCCGATTCCGCTGCCATCTGAATTTTTTTGAAATATCAGCGGCATGGGCGGGTTCCCAACAGTGGTATCAGAGCCTAGGCTTCGTAGATTAAGGTAAGATTTAATTATCTAAAGGCTTATTAGATCTGAAAATTAAATGATCATGCATGCTGAAAATTTCTGCATGCAGATTTTTCAGGGGTGCTGATTTTTGCATGCTGATTTTTATGTGATAAGATGATGATTCTAATTGCATTGTTAATGAGATTACAAAGTTTAGAATCATGATTAGCATGATCAGCAACCTATGTCATGAGATAATCAGTTAGTTTTCAGATCTGAAAATTATAATTGTTGCATATGGTGATGATCATAGGATTCAAACCCTTTTGGTATCAAATGTAATGACCTGCGATGTGATCTGCGATGTCATGTAATTTTTCAGATGCTTGCATGCATCTTATTTGATGTTTTGAGAGGCCTGCGTGCCTCCTAAAAGGAGATGTAATTTATTTTTATTTTTTTTTTACATCTGGTTGTATTTGTGTGATGTGATGTACGTCAACGATCAAGTTGAAGACTAGGCATGAGATGAACAGGTGATCTAAGCGGTTGATGGCGATTGGATCAAGAGTTGATCAAGGATCGAATCAAGGAGGCTTGGAACCAATTCAAGAGTTGAAGACCAGTTGATCGATTGACGTGCATGTGCTTGTAATACGACCTAACTAGAATCCATGATCATCACCTATTTAAAGTTTAGCTTTAATTATTGCTGCGATTATAACTGCCTGCAATGTGCCGTTTGCATGTGATGTGAATGAGAGTCGGGTAGATAGGTTTACATGTGATGTAGCAAACCCAATTGAGACCTAAATCAAAACCTCCTCAATCAAGTCGAGAATGAACCGACATGAGCAAGTCATATTAGATTAATTGATCTAATTGGTGTCTAGGAAAGCATGAAAGGTGGTTACTTAATTAGGACCTTACTCTCTGAGTAAGGGGAGCCTCCCACCTGCTTACCTGGCTAATTGTTCGATTACCTCTTATGAAGGGCTCAAGTTGCAAACACTAAGACCTGATTAACCAATATTAAGTCAATAGGTCTTCCACTATAGTAGAGCTGCTAAGGCCTTTCTGATGTTGATTTGTCTCGGCTGGACACAGTGGTCAAGTTGCATCGGGGGGCTGGACCTCTCTATAGACATGAGATGTTGTAGGGTAAAGGTGGGGTTGGGCACCAATAACTGTTAGGTGAGGACCCAATGACGACTTTATTCCTACGGTTATACGGTGGGTCTGACTTAACTAAGAAATGGGACCAATAACTGTTAGGTGAGGTTTTCATGGCTTAGAGACCAAGTTACACTGCAACATGCTTGAGAAGCATTGTACAAGAGTTGTACATTCATCAATCTATGTGTCACCAATAACTGTTAGGTGAGGTGGCATGTAAATTGGTGGGACCGCAGTACCCACTAGAAACCCTAGTCGTGTGGGATTTCCGTTTCCCTACCAGGGGAGTGTGAGGGATTCGAGAAAATAGTGGGAGTTACATTTGTTCTAAAAGACCTTAGAACAGATTAGGATCAAGTACAAAAGTCTAACTAGAATCTTTACTCTCTGAGGATTATAAAGTCAGCTTCTAGACTCTTAACTCATATCCTATAGAACAACCGTTTGACCAAACCTAATTATAAAGATTGGCTCAGCAAATTTCAAAAATAGTTTTGAATTGTGAGAAATTCGGTTATATGCTAGACCATGGAATCCCCATGTTACCAATCCGTCCGATCACTGATCAGCGTAAGACGCTTGTTAAGTGGACGAACAATGACAATAAAGTTAGGTGCTGCACAATGGCATCCATGTCCAATGCATTACAATGCCAGCATGAGAACATGAAGACTGCCAGGGACATATTAAATCACCTGCAAGAGTTGTATGGTGATCAGAGTCACGCAGCTCGGTTTGAAGTGTCCAAGAGGCTCTTCAAAGCCAAGATGCACGATGGGCAGTATGTCCATGATCATGGTTTGACCATGATAAAGGACTTAGAGAAGCTTGAGAAGCTTGGCATGACCATGCACAAGGAATTGCAAACGGATTTGATCCCATAATCCCTTCCAGCTTCATATGAATAGTTTATAGTAAACTACCATATGAACAAGGTTGTATGCACTAAAATAGAATTGTTAAATAAATTGGTAACTACCTTAGGGACCTTGAAGAAGTTCAAGGGGCATCGTTTTCGCTGTCAAGTTGGTTTCTACTTTCAAGAGAGAGTCTAAGAAGCCTGCGAAGAATCAGAAGACTAAGAAAACAACAAGTAAGGAAGTTCCAAGAAAAAGGCCAATTGCAAGGAAAAGTGTTTCCATTGCATCATGGATGGCCATTGGAAGAGGAACTGTCCTACATATATGGGAAGCATAAAGAACATGAAGGGTGATAGACCTTCAGAAGGTATGTCAGATATGCTCAGGATACTTAGGGACTGTTACCTATTGCTAGCAGAAATTTGATTTCTGTATTTTATTTAGCACAGAAAGATTTTTATTTATTTGAAAAATTAAATTGATTCAATATGGTTTTAAGATTGACAGTCTCTATCACATACATATGGATGTATTTGTGAATATATCTGAGCAAACAGTGAATACCATAGGATCTAATAGATCCAAAAATGAGATAAATCTAAAGTATTTGTGGCACCTCAGGCTTGGCCATAGAGGAGAAGACAAAATAAACAAATTGGAGAAACATGAGCTTTTGAGCTCATTGACTTCCGAGTCATATTTGATTTGTGAATTCTGCCTTCAAGGAAAGATGGCCAAGATATCCTTTGTAGGACACAGGGAGGTCCACTGAAATACTTATCCTAGTACACACTGATGTGTGTGGCCCATTCGATGTGCAGGCTAGGGGTTATAATTTTTTACTTCATTTACCAATGATTACTCACGGTATGGATATGTGTATGAGACACAAATATGAAACTTTTGAAAGGTTCAAAAAGCTTAGATATGAAGTAGAAAAATAAGCACAAAAACTCATTAAGGTTCTTTGATCAGATCGAGGAAGTGAATACCTTAATGGAGAGTTCCGTAATTATCTCAAGGAGAATGGTATAGTTTCATAATGGACTCCTCCTGGAAAACCTCAGCTCAATGGAGTGTCAGAGAGGAGGAATCGGACTCTATGATGAGCTTCACTGATTTACCCTTGTTTCTTTAGATAGATGCCCTATTTTCAGCTATTTACTTGTTGAATAGAGTTCCCTCTAAAACCATTCCTACCACACCGTATAAGATATAGCATGGTAAGAAACCAACTCTTGGTCATCTCAAGATTTGGGGATGTCCGGCCCACGTCAAGAGACTACAGGCGGACAAACTAGAGGCTAGGACCATAAGTGCTCGTTTTATATGATATCCTAAAGAGTCATTAGGATATAATTTTTACGTCTCAGAGGATCACAATGTGTTTGTGAGCCATCACGCCATCTTCTTGGAAAAACAGTTTATCCTTGAAAGAGGCAGTGGGAGGAAAATTGAGCTTGAAGAGAAAGTCTCTGAAAAGCAACGAGTCATGGATCCTATTGAACCCATTCATACAGAGCCAGTACACGATGTCCCTCGACCACCTCGTAGATCTAGTAGGGTCTCCCATCCTCCCGATAGATACTTAGGTATACTAGAAGAGGATACGGAGGAAATGTTCCTAGTGGGAAATAGGGATCACATACAGGATTCCAAAACCTACAACGAGGCGATATCTGATATCAATTCCGAGAAATGGCTGGAAGCTATGAAGTCAGAGTTAGACTCCATGCATTCCAACCAAGTCTGGACCTTAGTAGACCCACCAGAAGGTATTGTACCTATCGGATGCAAATGGATCTACAAAAGGAAGATAGGTTCGGATGGAGAGGTAGAGACCTAAAAGGCAAAGCTTGTGGCGAAAGGGTATAGTCAGCGCGAGGGCATTGACTATCAGGAGACCTTTTCACCTGTAGCCATGCTGAAATCCATCCAAACATTGCTTGCCATTGCAGCATTTCATGATTATGAAATCTGGCAGATGGATGTGAAAACAGCTTTCCAGAATGGATATCTTAATGAAGACATCTATATGGAACTGCCTTTGGGTTTCACTTCCAGTGATGGAGATCATAAGGTCTGCAAGCTGCAAAGGTCCATCTATGGACTAAAGCAAGCATCTCGGAGTTGGAACGCTCGTTTCGATGACGCAATCAAAATGTTTGATTTCATCAAAAAGGAAGAGGAACCGTGTGTTTACAAAAGGGTTAGTGGGAGTGCTGTCGTATTTCTCGTACTGTACGTGGACGACATCCTCCTGATAGGGAATGATATTCCCATGCTAACCTCGGTCAAGGTCTGGTTGTCAAAAGGGTTCTCCATGAAAGACCTTGGGGAAGCATCCTATATTTTGGGAATAAAGGTCTATAGAGATAGATCTAAAAGGATGCTTGGCCTATCACAGAAGATGTACATAGAGGAAGTGCAGAAAAGGTTCAGCTCTAAAAGGAGTCTCTTACCCCTAAGGCATGGAATAAATCTCTCCAAGAAGATGTGCCCCAACACATCTGAAGAGATTCAACGCATGAGCAAGATCCCCTATGCATCAGCAATAGGGAGCCTCATGTATGCCATGCTGTGTACATAACTTGATATAGTACATGCTGTGAATGTCACGAGCATATGTCAATCAGATCCAGGCAAAAAGCACTAGATAGCTGTGAAGAACAGTCTTAAGTACTTGAGAAGAACTAAGGACATGTTCTTGGTCTTTGGGAGAAGATCAGAGTTGAAGGTAGAAGGATGCACACATATTGATGATAGAAAGTCTACATCAGAATATGTGCAATGGTGGTTCAGTAAATTGGAAGAGTTCCAAACAACCGATCATTATAGATTCTACCCTAGAAGCTGAAAGTTAAGCCGTATCTAAGGGTGCAGTGGAAACCTTCTGGTTAAAAGTTAATTGCAGAGTTAGGTGTAATGTCATTAGATGCCATAACACTTTACTGCGATAACATTGGCACCATAGCACTAGCTATGGAGCCAAGGTCTCATCAGAAGTCCAAGCACATAGAGCGGAGCTTCCACCTCATACGCGACTATGTTGAGAAGAAATATGTAGAGGTGCAGAGAGTAGACTCCGCGGATAACGTGGCAGACCCGTTCACTAAGCAGCTAAGTCAGCAAAAGACTGAAGCCCACCTTGAGAAGATGGGGCTTAGATATATGACTGATTGGCTTTAGTGCAAGTGGGAGATTGTTAGATGTATGCCCTAGAAGCCAATCTGGCTGACACATTATTAATTCTAGGGACATAATTTTGTACTTGACTATTTATTATTGAATAAATAAAAGGCATCTTTTCATTCATATTATTTATGTGTCTATGAATCGTCCAAAGAAATTAATAAGATGATGATACATATTCTCAAAGAGTTGAGAATTTGAGCCATGTATCATTGGTGATTAATTTCTAAATGCTCCTGATCAATGGATCAGCACGAGGACGGTGATCGATCCGATCAGTGCACAGATCACTTTCCTTCTGGATGGACGAGACTTGAGTCCACAGTGTAGGGACACTGAAGTGATAATGCAGGTGCTTGTTAGAGAACAAGGGTACTGAGCGTGACCAAGACAAGAAGTCACTTGGATGTCTATCCACTCGTCAGTGACTTGCTTGATGTTGCAGTAGTGTGACTGGTCCTTTGACCTGCGGTGCTTCGGCTACTCACAGTGAAGTTATTGTAGTTTGACTGCACATATACATGGTCTCTAGCCATATGGGTCCATGCAGTGTAGATTGGCTGCAGTAGGTTCACTGTAGGAGTAGGGTATGCACCTACAAGGAATCTATCGACCTTGATAGAAGAGGAGTGATCCTATGTGATTTGTTAGACTGAGTTCTAAGACCTTGGCCAGGGCAGTAATATAAAGTGGAGAAAGAGTTTTCCACTATCGAACTCGAGTCGAATAAATCTTGACATATGACAGACGATGGGGTTTGACGAGTTGTCCATGACCTCCGTCTTGTAGGGATCCACGATAGTAGGACTGTATCACCCGTTAACTGCACCTAGAGGTTCATCATTCCATTCTGCTGGGTAGCCACTACATGCTGCTAGGTGTCACTGGTGGATGGTGGGACTCACAGGGATTATCTCGATGATCGATAAACCCTAATGAGTTGAGTTGGAATCGTTCCAACCCATTGAAAGGAGTTTTCAATGATATAGTGATAGAGATCACAATATATCTCACTACCCGTCAGAATAGAACCTATGGGGTCACACACACTAGAAGTATTGACCGATTCGATGGTTGAAAAGTGATTATGAATCACGAGTAATCAATTCGATTGATAAGAAGTTGAAGAAGGAAAGGGAATTAATTAATTGGACTTGAAACAAGAGTCCTACTTCGAGTAGGATTCCTAGAGTCCTAATTGGATTAGGACTGGGAATCCTAGTTGGAGTAGGACTGGGATTCCTACTTGGAATAGGATTCCTGCAATCCTAATGAGATTAGGAGTTTTGAATCAAAATTGGATTCCTACTTGGAGTAGGATTCCTAGAGTCCTAATCGGATTAGAACTTCGGATTCAAATAGAGTCCTAATTGGATTAGGACTAAAATTAAATATGTCCTAATTTGGATTAGGGTTTCTTAAGTCACAATTAATTATTAATCTAATGAATCAATAAGACTCCTAATTGGATTAGGATTGAAGAGTTCAATTGAGTTAAAATTGATTTAAGTTCTAATTGGATTAGGACTTACCTAAATTGGATCCAAATTGGTTCACCCTTGGGCTAAGCCTAATTGGATTAGGGCTTGACCACATTAGGGTATTCCAATCCCTACCTAATATGGATTAGGGTTTACCATGAGGAAGGGGATAAGCCCCTCCCCTTTCCACGTGGAGAAGGGAGAAGAGACGGCGCCCCCTCTTAGGAAAGACATCAAGAGCTCCTAAATGTTAGGAGCTCCACATGTCTATAAAAAGGGACTTGTGGGCGGCACCTAGGGCATAGATGAAGTGCTCTCTCCTCTCCTTGCTGCCGCCACCCTCTCCCTTTCCCTTGGTTCAGCCGCCAACAAAAAGAAGAAAAGAAGAGAGCCTTGTCCGCCTCCTCTTCCTCCAATCCTTCTTCCAACGCAGGGAAAAGAAAGAAGGCTGCGTGGGGATTCTTCTTCTTCCTCTTCTTCATCCTTCTTCTTCCTCCTCTCAAGCACAATCAAGGGTTGATTGAAAGAGAGGAAATCAGCCATCAAAAGAAGTCTTTGCAAGGGAGCTAGCACCCCGGGAAGACAAGAGAGCTTTGATCGGATCACTGCTTCGTGTGGATACCCATGGAGGCCGGGCACTTGAACGGCTTCAAGCGAACCTTCATCCTAGACCACGAACTTCAGTTTGCGGTGATCATCTACCCGCACAAGGTGAAGATCTGATCTTCCTAAAGGTTTAAAAAGTTTTAATTCTTATCTAACTACGAACGGTTCATAAAACAACGTTCATGCGATGAACGTCGATCCCGCTTATGCCGATTCCGCTGCCATCTGAATTTTTTTGAAATATCAGCGGCATGGGCGGGTTCCCAACATGTCTCACCACCATCTTCCTCATCTTCTTCCTCTTCACTGCTGCTGCTGCAAGACAGGTCCTTGTTAGAAGAAGTAGATTTTAAAGCTATTACCTTTTTCTTATGGGAGGACTCTTCCTCGTTGTGTTGTTTCATGGTAAGCTCATGCGTCATCAGGGATCCAAGGAGCTCTTCAAGTTGAAGCTTGTTCAAGTCTTTAGCTTCTTGGATCGCCGTCACCTTGGCTTCCCACGACCTTGGTAGACACCGAAGGATTTTCCTGACAAGTTCACTGTTAGTATAGTTCTTGCCAAGGCTTTTTAGGCCATTGACAATATCAGTAAACCTAGTGAACATGCTTGTGATTGTTTCATTTGAATCCATTTTAAATAGTTCATATTTATGAACCAAGATGTTTATTTTGGATTCCTTGACTTGATTCGTGCCCTCATGGGTCACTTCAAGTCTGTCCCAAATTTCTTTTGCAGAATTACAAGTTGAAACTCTATTGAATTCATTACGGTCTAAGGCACAATAAAACACATTCATTGCTTTAGAGTTTAGTTGTGCCTTCCTCATGTCATGTTCATCCCAATCCGTTTCTAGTTTGGGTACCTTAACACCCTCTACATATGTGGATGGGATGTATGGGCCATTCACTACAATGGTCCACATCTCATAGTCTTGGGCTTGGATGAATATTCTCATCCTAGCCTTCCAGTATGAGTAGTCGGATCCATTGAAGAAAGGAGGTCTTTGGGTGGACTGACCCTCAATGTGAGAAGATCCAAATGGGGTTGTCATTTTGATCTTTTAACTCTTGAGTGGAAGAGTTTTTTGCTCTGATACCACTTGTTGCCCAGATAGACAACCCAAGAGGGGGGGGGGGGTGAATTGGGTTTTTAAATTAACTTAGCTAATTAAAACTTTGTGGATGATTAACTAAATACTATAGCCAGTTATTTAATTAAAGCTAAGTGCTGTGAGTAATGTGTGGGGAAGAAGATGAGAGACAATGCACTACAAACACAAAGTTTTATAGTGGTTCGGAGCTAACCCTTGCTCCTACGTCCACTCCCCAAGTCTCACTTGGGAATTTCACTATAACCCCCTTGGATTACAGCCGGTTGTTTTGCAAGCTCACAACCGAACTTGTTGTTTTACGAGCTCACAACGAACTCGGTCGGTTTTCCCAGGCTCACCGACTAGAACCAACCCCGATTGTTTTCCCGGGCTCACAATCAAACCCTTACACTCGTTGGTTTTAAACCGGCTCACCAACCAACCTTAATCCCCTTGATTCAATCCCCCGATTGAATCAAGTAAATACACGAGATAGAAGAAAACAGAAAATAGCTTCTCAAAAAGCAGATTTAAAACAATATAATCGTAAAGGAGTTAGAAGCCCTCAAACGCTTTTAAGATGGTGAAGAGGTGTGGCTTCTGGAACTCCGGTCTCCTCTTGAAAGAGTGATCGACTTGAAAGCAGGAGGAGGAAGCTTTGAATGCTGGGAAGATGTTGGTGGAGCAGTAAATGCAGATCTTCCCTTTTTCTCGTTGAAGAGCACTTAGAGAGCTTGAAGACTTGAATGCTAGGAGTGGAATGTGTGTTCTCTCCCTTGCTACAGTCTTCTGTGGCTATTTAAGCCAACCCCCACGGAAACTAGCCGTTACTCTGCTTTTTCTGGCCGTTCTGCACACTCTGCGCAGCCTGACAATGTGACCGTTGGTGGGTTGGAGTCGACTCGCGCGATCAGGAGTCGACTCGGCTGTAGCAGGAGTCGACTCGAGCTTTTCCGGAGTCGACTCGGCAACTGTTCCCAGTTTGAATTAAAGTCGCCGTCTTGACTGGGAGTCGACTCGTCTTGACCCGGAGTCGACTCGCCAACTTCTGGCGCTGACCTGGCAATTTTGGAGTCGGCTCATCCTCTGTAGTCCGTGGATCCAAATTTGAATTTTGTCCACTCGAGTCGACTCGACTGTCCTGGGAGTCGACTCGAATCTCAGAGCCCGAACTCCCGATTCTCTGTCTTTTGGCTCATCCAGTCTTGGAGTCGACTCGAACTTCCTTGGAGTCGACTCGGCTCTCAGTTTCCGAAAGTTGGTCTTCTGCCTTTTGACGTGAAGCTTGTCTTGGAGTCGACTCGAGCTGTCTGGGAGTCGACTCGAATCTCAGAGGCAGTAACATGGTCTTCTGTCTGTCGATAGTCGCACAGTCTCGGAGTCGACTCGCGTACTGCGGGAGTCGACTCGAATCTCAGAGTCCATAAAACGCTCTCTGACTTTTTCTTTGTGTACCGCTGGGAGTCGACTCGCGTTCCACTGGAGTCGACTCGAATCTCAGAGTCCATAAAACGCTCTCTGACTTTTTCTGTGTGTACCGCTGGGAGTCGACTCGCGTTCCACTGGAGTCGACTCGAATCTCAGACCTGAAAAACTGCTCTTCTGTCCTTCTGTCTGTTTTCAGTCGGAGTCGACTCGTACTGATCAGGAGTCGACTCGAGCTCGTGCTAGTGACCTTGATACGCTTGGAGTCGACTCGTGAAACTCGGGAGTCGACTCGTATCTCAGACATTGGTTCATGCAGACTTCTTAACTTATCCAAAATGCTATGAACCAAGTCTAGAGACACTTGGACAGGATTTTCACTGAAACACTCAATTGAATTCATTAGTAATCACAAGATATACTCCAATGCTTTGAGCTCATCAAAATCAAACGGGGTTTTAATCGATCACTCCACAGTTTGGCTTATATATATTTAATGAGTTTGCTTTCTTAAGATTTCAGATTCTCCCCCTCAACACATGCATTCAACTTTGTTTAGATTCTCTGAATTTTCTTTTAGTGTATTGAAGCTTTTGAACTTAAATTTTTGGTTTTAGAGGGAAAATCTGCCAATTTGTTCTTGAGTATGATTTAACTAATCTCCGAATATCTCTTGAATAGATTCTGGAGATTACTTCGTTAGGAGCCCCAACAGAGAGATAATGAGCCTCGAGGTATCGAATCCACTTAGAACAAATTATTTTGTGTTTTAAAAGTTTTCTTTTTATTGATTTCCTTTACATGTCTATTCAATATATTTTCTCCCCCTTTTTGTCATCATAGCAAAAAGGCAGAAAGCACATCATAAAAGCAGTTAGAGTTCAAATTTGCACAATTTAGAAGAGAAATGTCTACTCATTGTATTTATCCAAAATTGATTACAAGTGTGATTACATATCAAGTGAGTCCGCAAGGAACTATACAATATAAAGTAAAGAAAATATACAACTCTAGCCCTTGCTCAGTCTAGTGTGTTTGATGACCATGCTCAGCCCCTCATTGATGTTTTCCAGCTATTCAAGAATCTCCGAGTTGGCTCTAGACTGAATACTCGATATGTTGTTCACACTTTCTTGGAGGGTGTCGAGTTTGAAGATCAATGCATTGGCTAGTCTCTCAGCACCCTGACTCTGGTTGCCTAGTTCCTTTTTGATGCTGTCTCGTATCTCCCTTATGTCGTCCTTGACGTCACTTATGTTCCAAAATTGTCCTTGAACTAGGCTTCGGATGTTGAATATCTCCTCCCTCAGATTTGCAACCATCTCCGTCACGGCTACTAAGGATGGAACCAGCTTAGTGGAGGGATGTAATAACCCCAAAAAAAAAAAAATTTTTATTAAAAAAAAGGGATAGAATAGTCCTTTAAAATTGATATAAGGGGTAAAATTGGAAGGAATCAAAAGTTAATGGCATAATAGTAGATGCGTTGAAGTGTTAGGGGCAAAATGGGAAGGAATCAAAAGATAGTGGCATGATTGCAGATATATCGAAGTGGCAAGGGCAAAATGGGAATTTAATAATATTAAACAAAGGGTGAATAGTGCTTTGATGTGATTTAAAGGGGGGTTTACTGTGGCTTTTGGAATGAAACCGAGAGACAGAGAGGGGTTCTCAGGCGACAGAGAGGAAGAAAAAAGAAGAAGAGGAGAGGAAAGGAAGAAAGGAAGAGGAAGAAGAAGAAGAAAAAGAAAGGGAAAGGAATCTCGGTTGCACTTCCAGCTGAAGGGAAAAACATAGATCTCCTTCCCCTCTACGCAAGGACCTCGATTTTCAAAAAGAAAAAGGTAAATATTCATCCCTATCTAGTCTTTTGATGACATTAGGCTATACAAAGGGTGAATATAGTCTAGAGGGGTCGGATAAGGGTTGTAGAGGCGGTTAAAAGAAGAAGAATCGAATTTTGACAAATTTTTCCGGCACTACGGAAAAACTGTGTCGAAGTTCCAACTTCGGCGAATTATTTAGGGGTCAAACGACCTCTGATAGCAATGCATGTTACCTCTTTAGAATTCCCTATGAGTGTAGAATGTTAGATAAAAATTTCATCAAATTTGGAGTCCTGAAAGTGGATCAAACCCGGGATGAAGTAACCGGCTGTCGGTCCGGATTACTGTTCATCCGGGTGGAAAATAGGGGATTTCATGCTATAATAGGGTATTAAGCCTAGATCAAGCTAAAAGGGACCTTGTACTCGTGCAAGGGAGTCCCTAATACACATAAATGATGAGTTAATTAATAGAAAAAGAAAAAGAGAAAGAAAAGAAAAGATTTAGGGAACGGGGGAGTTGAATCAATTAAAGTTCCCTATATTATAATTGGCACGTAGATTATAGCCCTTGATACAAAACTAAATGTATTGTAAATGCATGTCACAGTTGGGCAAGAAGCTAGGGAACAAGAGGAAGAAGTCCCCTGCTGCCTACTGTAAAATTCTAGAGGCGTATCAAGGTCGTGCCGGATTGGCAGGTGAGTGGGAGTCATGTACTTTGCACCATGAGCATCCTTAATTCATTTTCATGAATGTCGCCAAGTGTGAATTGATTCCACTTGAGCTTATTGATTAATTGTTGTAGTAGATTCCTCTATAATCTTGATTCTCCATGCTTGATTATTCTGTACATGCATTTGAGGAAACATTGAGAGGAATTACGAGGGGTTTATGAGTAATTAAATTGGATCTGAATTGTGAAATGACTTCTTTTGTAAATTGATTTCATTTCCTCTATTTCAAGGACTTATGAGTGGTAGCCTTGATTATACTCTTTATGAGTAATTAAATTGGATCTGAATTGTGAAATGACTTCTTTTGTAAATTGATTTCATTTTCTCTATTTCAAAGACTTGTAAGTGGTAACCTTGATTATACTCTTTATGAGTAATTAAATTGGATCTGAATTGTGAAATGACTTCTTTTGTAAATTGATTTCATTTCCTCTATTTCAAAGACTTGTAAGTGGTAGCATTGATTATACTCTTTCATGAGTAATTAAATTGGATCTGAATTGTGAAATGACTTCTTTTGTAAATTGATTTCATTTCCTCTATTTCAAAGACTTATGAGTGGTAGCCTTGATTATACTCTTTATGAGTAATTAAATTAGATCTGAATTGTGAAATGACTTCTTTTGTAAATTGATTTCATTTCCTCTATTTCAAAGACTTGTAAGTGGTAACCTTGATTATACTCTTTATGAGTAATTAAATTGGATCTGAATTGTGAAATGACTTCTTTTGTAAATTGATTTCATTTCCTCTATTTCAAAGACTTGTAAGTGGTAGCCTTGATTATATTCTTTTATGAGTAATTAAATTGGATCTGAATTGTGAAATGACTTCTTTTGTAAATTGATTTTATTTCCTCTATTTCAAAGATTTGTAGAGCCCATTTCAGTGGTATATTGAGTTGCATTACACACCCTTGACCCCTCACTCCCAAACCTGATGTTAGTTTATGATTGGGTCGGAGTCGAGTGAGTGGTAGTCTTAGTTATGCTCCTTTTAGTAGAGTATTGGAAAGGAGCATTATGGCATTCATGCATGGCTTGACAATATCTGCAGGACACCTATAGTCGATGGGGTTGAACATCGGCCTTTGTGCACATAGTAGCCTTCTGGGTGGGCGGAGCCCAGTCCCTTCCTAGGGGGGACACGGCCCTAGGCGTAGGATTGGCCAGTCCTATGACTTATATTCTGCTTGCCGCCGGGCATAGTAAGACCCCGCGAGGTGCAGTATGGCTTTCCGCGGATGTAGAATTCCCGCGAGGTGCCGTTTAGTATATAGATGTGAGATGGATTTCTGTTCTGGATACTGGCTTGCATTTATATTATCAGTATGGTGTCTTATCCTGCATATGCATGTGACAGTAGGAAGTTGTTGCTGGTTCGCCTGGGGCGTAAAACCCACCTCCCAATAGCTGTCTTGTTGATGATTCAGCATATTGACACCTGATTTGTATGTTCCAGCATTATGATCTGTTGAGCATATTCATGAGTAGTATATATGTTTACTCGATTATTCCATATATGCTTCAGATGAGTTGATTGTGATTGTGGTGATATTGATGATTTACTCTATATTCTTTATGTTGAGTTCATGTTCATCTTGTTATTGATCTTGAGATTTCACCTCGAGCCATGATTATATCTTGTCTCATGTGCATAGTACTCTCTACTCCACTCACTGAGTATTTATATACTCACTCCCCAGTTTGGTATTTTTGATTGCAGGGCAGGTATTGTATAGAGAAGAGCAGGGTTAGAGATTGCCTGTTAGCTGTGCCGCTCCATAGTATAGTATAGTATAATGTAGATAGAGGTTTTTACCTTTTGGTGTATTATAAACCTTCTATTGTATATAGTGCATAGTTACAGTCATAGATCCTGTTGTGGATATGGGTTTGACCATGGATGGATTGGGAAGCAGGTATATATATATATGTGTGCAGATCAGTTGTGTGCCTGTGATAATGTATTGCTATATATTGTCCAGGTTTATTATGTGACAGATTATGTGATTGCTGCTCTGACAGGTAGTGTGTTGTATGTATTGAGATAATCCTGACAGGTCACTATAGAAAAAGTGATCATTTTGTGCATGTATCATGCCAAATTTTTCAAGATCTATTGATGATTGATAGGTAGTAGGGTTCTACGCGGTGGCTGGTGGCCTTATGCCTACCCGTACCCTAGGACCGTCGCGGCGGCCCGCCGGGAACGGGGCGGGGGTCGTGACAAGAAGTGGTATCAGAGCAAAGGTTAAGAAGAGTCCTGTCAGAGCAATAGGGTGAGTCAGGATTAAGTATAGGATTATACTATGGAGCATAGGATTTTTCTATATGTTATTTTATGAGTCATATACAATTCTGTAAAATATATTTGGGGATGAGACTTAAGAGTTCTTTTTGGCTCTACTTGAGACAAAATTGTATATCATTCAGTTTACAATCAAGATTTATATTTTGACAGAAAGTCAATTAATAAATTCGGAGGATATTGATCAGAGTTGTGTAGCGAAAGTATAGTGGATCGAATCAATTTAAATTGGTCAAAAATATTGACTGTGATGGGAGACTAGATTTTTCAATAATGAAGATTTGTGTTAATAAGAGAAGGTGAATATTGTAGATTCTCAGATTTATTATGATATGACTATGTGATCTCTTTGATGGTTTTTGCTATTTTACTATGTTAAGAGATAATTTATGTAAACTCATCATAAATTCTTGACTGCTAGGTAGCCGTAAGCAATATGGAGGATGAAAGAGAAATAAGGGCACCTTCTCCGGACCCTGATAGCCAATCAATTTCACAAACTACTCCACACTCTATAGCAACCCAGGCAGATTTAGCAGGAGTGTACCAGTTAATAGCACAATTGCTTGAGCAACAGCAGCAGATGCAGTTAGCTGCTCAACCTGTACAGCCGATAGAATCCTATTACGAGAGGTTCCGTAGGCTGAATCCACCGATGTTTAATGGTGGGTCCGATCCCATGATAGCTGAGGCCTGGATTCGGGAACTGGAGAAGATGTATGAGTTACTCCAATTTCCCGAGGAGGTAAAAGTCAAATTAGCTATCTCTATGCTAAGGGGGAGTGCTGACTCTTGGTGGACTGCTATGGAGACAGCATATGAGGTCAACGGAACGGCCTGGGGAGATTTTAAGAGAATATTTTATGCTAAGTACTTTTTGGACTCAGTTAGGCAAATGAAGCAGAATGAGTTTTTATCGCTGACTCAGTCCGAGCATATGACTGTTTCGGATTACGTCAATAGGTTCGATGAGCTGGGTCGATTCTGCCCCCAATTTATGGAGGATGATATGAGTAGAGCCAACCGGTTCGAACAAGGGCTTAGACATGAGATCAGGTCCCGGACATCTTCACAGTTAATTACCAGCTATATGGATATTTTGGATAGAGCCTTGAGAGTAGAGGCTGAATTGAAAAGATCTGATAGAGAAAGGGCTGACCTGATGAGATCCAGATCAGATAGAAGTCAGAGTGGCAGGCCATGGGATTTCAGGGGCACTCCAATTCAAGAGAAGCCCAGGGTCCGCAATTACTCTAGCAGATCCCATAGTGGAATCATCAATATCACCATAGCAGATCCCAGAGCCCGCACTTACTCTAGCAGATCCCATAGTGGGCCTTATATGAGGAGAGCGAGGGCATGTTATAGCTGTGGGCAGACTGGACACCTGGCACGTGATTGCCCATACAAGAGGAGGAATGAGCTCAGACCTCCTGTACCTGGTGACCAGAGGCCAAGAAGTAATGCTCGAGTTTTACACTGACCTACCAAGATGCTAGTGCCAATGACCGGGTGGTAACAGGTATATTACCAGTCAGCTTGATTGATCCCTCTATTTTGTTCGATTTTGGCACTATGCATTTTTTTATTTCAGTTAGTTTATCTAGATAACTACACTGCATACTTGAGGAGCTAGAAGAATCACTGTGTGTTCCTACACCCCTATAGGAAACAGTAATTGTTGACATTAGTGCAAGAATTGCATAATTCAAATAGGGATAGGAGAGTTAGTGATAAATATTATATAACTTGACATGCAAGATTTTGACATCATTTTGGGAATAGCTTGGAGGTCTCAGTACCACACTCATATTGACTGCTACAGTAAAAGAGTGATATTCTAGATACCTGAAGAACCAGGGTTCTTCTTTCAAAGCAATGCACCCGTGTAATGTAATTCATCATAACATTAATTTCTGCCCTGAAAGCTAAGAAGGCATTAGAAAAGGAGTATAAGACTTATTTAGTCTGTGTAATGGATACCTGAAAGGAGACCAAATTAGAGGATATTCCAGTAATGAATGAACACCCTGATGTTTTTTTTTCAGAAGATCTTCCTGGTTTGCCACTAGAGAGAGAGATTGAATTTGCAATTGATTTGATTCCCAATACCATACCAATCTTCAAAAACTCCCTATAGAATGGCTCCAACTGAAATAAAAGAATTAAAGGAAGTTGCAAGAATCGCTTGATAAAGGCTTCATTCGACTTAGTGTGTCATCTTAGGGAACTCTAGTATTGTTTGTAAAGAAGGAAGATGGAAGTTTGAGGTTATGTATTGGTTATCAAGGATTGGACAAGGTAACAATACAGAACAAATATCTTCGGCCATGTATTAATGAATCTTGTAAGGTGTATACTGATCATAAGAGTTTAAAATACCTTCTTACCTAGAAGCTACTCAATATGAGACAGGAAAGATGATTGGAATTGATAAAAATCATGCCTTGTCTATACACTACTCTCCGAAAAAAAAGAGCTAATGTTGAGGTAGATACACCGAGTTGAAAAACTTCTGGTAGTATTGCTGCTCTACTCGCATCCGAGAAAAGCTAAAGTTGTGGTAGATGCACTGATCAGAAAAGGTGTTAGTGATACAAGAAAGGTTGAGGATAATGTTTAGTAGGTAGAAGAGCTACGCAGATGTCAGAAGGAGAGATGTGCAGTTTGGCACGGGAAATCATGTGTTCCTAAAGATCTCTCCTATGAAAGGAATAATGAGGTTTGGAAAGAGAGGCAAGCTTAGTCCTAGATACATTGGCCCCTTTGAGATATTAGACAAGGTTGGCACTGTATCTTACAGATTAGCACTGCCTCCAAACCTCAGTCATGTGCATTCAGTATTTCATGTATCTATGCTCCGGAAATATGTGCCAAATCCATCCCATGTGCTGTCAGTGCAGAAAGTTACAGTAGAGGGAGACCTTTCTTATGAAGAGCTTCCTGTAGCTATCATTGATACTCAGATCAAGAAGCTAAGAAATAAGAAAATATGTATGATAAAGGTCCAATGGCACCGGCACAATGTTGAAGAATGCACTTGAGAGTCGGAGCAAAGTATGAAGAGCAAATACCCTCACCTCTTTGAGTAATCAGATAATTTATCCTTTTAAATTCGAAGACGAATTTTATATAAGGGGGGGAGGATGTAATAACCCCAAAAAAAAAAAAAAATTTATTAAAAAAAAGGGATAGAATAGTCCTTTAAAATTGATATAAGGGATAAAATTGGAAGGAATCAAAAGTTAATGGCATAATAGTAGATGCGTTGAAGTGTTAGGGGCAAAATGGAAAGGAATCAAAAGATAATGGCATGATTGCAGATATATCGAAGTGGCAAGGGCAAAATGGGAATTTAATAATATTAAACAAAGGGTGAATAGTGCTTTGATGTGATTTAAAGGGGGGTTTACTGTGGCTTTTGGAATGAAACCGAGAGACAGAGAGGGGTTCTCAGGCGACAGAGAGGAAGAAAAAAGAAGAAGAGGAGAGGAAAGGAAGAAAGGAAGAGGAAGAAGAAGAAGAAAAAGAAAGGGAAAGGAATCTCGGTTGCACTTCCAGCTGAAGGGAAAAACATAGATCTCCTTCCCCTCTACGCAAGGACCTCGATTTTCAAAAAGAAAAAGGTAAATATCCATCCCTATCTAGTCTTTTGATGACATTAGGCTATACAAAGGGTGAATATAGTCTAGAGGGGTCGGATAAGGGTTGTAGAGGCGGTTAAAAGAAGAAGAATCGGATTTTGACAAATTTTTCCGGCACTACGGAAAAACTGTGTCGAAGTTCCAAATTCGGCGAATTATTTAGGGGTCAAACGACCTCTGATAGCAATGCATGTTACCTCTTTAGAATTCCCTATGAGTGTAGAATGTTAGATAAAAATTTCATCAAATTTGGAGTCCTGAAAGTGGATCAAACCCGGGATGAAGTAACCGGCTGTCGGTCCGGATTACTGTTCATCCGGGTGGAAAATAGGGGATTTCATGCTATAATAGGGTATTAAGCCTAGATCAAGCTAAAAGGGACCTTGTACTCGTGCAAGGGAGTCCCTAATACACATAAATGATGAGTTAATTAATAGAAAAAGAAAAAGAAAAAGAAAAGAAAAGATTTAGGGAACGGGGGAGTTGAATCAATTAAAGTTCTCTATATTATAATTGGCACATAGATTATAGCCCTTGATACAAAACTAAATGTATTGTAAATGCATGTCACAGTTGGGCAAGAAGCTAGGGAACAAGAGGAAGAAGTCCCCTGCTGCCTACTGTAAAATTCTAGAGGCGTATCAAGGCCGTGCCGGATTGGCAGGTGAGTGGGAGTCATGTACTTTGCACCATGAGCATCCTTAATTCATTTTCATGAATGTCGTCAAGTGTGAATTGATTCCACTTGAGCTTATTGATTAATTGTTGTAGTAGATTCCTCTATAATCTTGATTCTCCATGCTTGATTATTCTGTACATGCATTTGAGGAAACATTGAGAGGAATTACGAGGGGTTTATGAGTAATTAAATTAGATCTGAATTGTGAAATGACTTCTTTTGTAAATTGATTTCATTTCCTCTATTTCAAAGACTTATGAGTGGTAGCCTTGATTATACTCTTTATGAGTAATTAAATTGGATCTGAATTGTGAAATGACTTCTTTTGTAAATTGATTTCATTTTCTCTATTTCAAAGACTTGTAAGTGGTAACCTTGATTATACTCTTTATGAGTAATTAAATTGGATCTGAATTGTGAAATGACTTCTTTTGTAAATTGATTTCATTTCCTCTATTTCAAAGACTTGTAAGTGGTAGCCTTGATTATACTCTTTTATGAGTAATTAAATTGGATCTGAATTGTGAAATGACTTCTTTTGTAAATTGATTTCATTTCCTCTATTTCAAAGACTTATGAGTGGTAGCCTTGATTATACTCTTTATGAGTAATTAAATTAGATCTGAATTGTGAAATGACTTCTTTTGTAAATTGATTTCATTTTCTCTATTTCAAAGACTTGTAAGTGGTAACCTTGATTATACTCTTTATGAGTAATTAAATTGGATCTGAATTGTGAAATGACTTCTTTTGTAAATTGATTTCATTTCCTCTATTTCAAAGACTTGTAAGTGGTAGCCTTGATTATATTCTTTTATGAGTAATTAAATTGGATCTGAATTGTGAAATGACTTCTTTTGTAAATTGATTTTATTTCTTCTATTTCAAAGATTTGTAGAGCCCATTTCAGTGGTATATTGAGTTGCATTGCACACCCTTGACCCCTCACTCCCAAACCTGATGTTAGTTTATGATTGGGTCGGAGTCGAGTGAGTGGTAGTCTTAATTATGCTCCTTTTAGTAGAGTATTGGAAGGGAGCATTATGGCATTCATGCATGGCTTGACAGTATCTGCAGGACACCTATAGTCGATGGGGTTGAACATCGGCCTTTGTGTACATAGTAGCCTTCTGGGTGGGCGGAGCCCAGTCCCTTCCTAGGGGGGGACACGGCCCTAGGCGTAGGATTGGCCAGTCCTACGACTTATATTCTGCTTGCCGCCGGGCATAGTAAGACCCCGCGAGGTGCAGTATGGCTTTCCGCGGATGTAGAATTCCCGCGAGGTGCCGTTTAGTATATAGATGTGAGATGGATTTCTGTTCTGGATACTGGCTTGCATTTATATTATCAGTATGGTGTCTTATCCTGCATATGCATGTGACAGTAGGAAGTTGTTGCTGGTTCGCCTGGGGCGTAAAACCCACCTCCCAATAGCTGTCTTGTTGATGATTCAGCATATTGACACCTGATTTGTATGTTCCAGCATTATGATCTGTTGAGCATATTCATGAGTAGTATATATGTTTACTCGATTATTCCATATATGCTTCAGATGAGTTGATTGTGATTGTGGTGATATTGATGATTTACTCCATATTCTTTATGTTGAGTTCATGTTCATCTTGTTATTGATCTTGAGATTTTACCTCGAGCCATGATTATATCTTGTCTCATGTGCATAGTACTCTCTACTCCACTCACTGAGTATTTATATACTCACTCCCCAGTTTGGTATTTTTGATTGCAGGGCAGGTATTGTATAGAGAAGAGCAGGGTTAGAGATTGCCTGTTAGCTGTGCCGCTCCATAGTATAGTATAGTATAATGTAGATAGAGGTTTATACCTTTTGGTGTATTATAAACCTTCTATTGTATATAGTGCATAGTTATAGTCATAGATCCTGTTGTGGATATGGGTTTGACCATGGATGGATTGGGAAGCAGGTATATATATATATGTGTGCAGATCAGTTGTGTGCCTGTGATAATGTATTGCTATATATTGTCCAGGTTTATTATGTGACAGATTATGTGATTGCTGCTCTGACAGGTAGTGTGTTGTATGTATTGAGATAATCCTGCCAAATTTTTCAAGATCTATTGATGATTGATAGGTAGTAGGGTTCTACGCGGTGGCTGGTGGCCTTATGCCTACCCGTACCCTAGGACCGTCGCGGCGGCCCGCCGGGAACGGGGCGGGGGTCGTGACAAGGGAGCAGTCTGAGGGCCTCGGATCTCCCTCAGTAGATCATCTCGGAGATCCCTCACGATCTCCTGCCGCAACTCCCGGAGCTGCTCAGGAGATATCCGGACCTCCAGTGGCTGAGAAGGTGGTGCAGTGGAGGGTCCGGCTGAGGTAGATGGTGCTGAAGTGGAGGGATAGGTGGAAAAATCTGAGTCATGATCAGGGCTGGGGGAGTGTCGAGTAGTAGGGTCAGAAGGTGTGGAAGTGGATGGTTTCCGGACCCAGACTCCCTCAACCTTATGGAATCCCATCCTGTGCAGAGTCCCCTCACCCATGCGATCTGTGTATCGCAGTGAGCGAGAGGGTTCCCCCTCAGGAATGGGGACCTCTAACTCCCTAAAGATCAAGGTATACATCATCCTATAGGGAAGACTGAGCCTAGGTTTGTCTAGAGGCTCACATAGGTATTTGTAGATGAGTTTTGGGAAGTTGATTGGAGTATCTTGAAGAATGTAGAACATCAGGGCTAGGTCCCTCTCAGATACAAAATCAAAATGGCCTGTCTTGGGGAAGAGGGTCCTAGATATGATACTTAAGAGGAGCCGCATTTCAACTGATAGCTGATTTGCAGACACCTCTTCTAGGAAGGACTGAGGTGGACTCCCTAGTATGGCCGTAAGGGCCTCAGTCCTATCTGTGGGGTGAGAGGGTAACACTCCTACTTGGGGAAGATGGAGGACTTGAGCAATGAAATCCTCCAAAATAAATAAAGGGACACCCGCTACAGTTCTCTGAATCCCACCATTACCCCTAGCTACTGTACCGTAAAATTTTCTAACTAACCCCGGGTAAGTAGGGAGATCTAGGGAACAAAAACTTTCTAACCCTTGAGCCCTTAACCTATGCCCTAGGGTAAAGCCTTCCCGGGAGAGGAAGTCAAAGTTGACGTATCTCCCGGTGGAGACCGCCTTCCCGGCGCACGGGTGCGAGGGAACCGGCCTCGGCGGAGAAGGAACCGGAGGTTGTGGCCTCACGGGTTCATTCCGAGCCTTTGACCGTCGCTCGGTGCCGCTCGCGGAATGGGGCCTTTTCCGGTTCGGGACAACAGATTTTCGAGGCATCCTAGACCTAAGGAGGGGGAAAGGACACGAGGAACGGAGGGAAACTCGACGGAAATGCCCTAACAAAGGTCGGAGACGAGGTCGGAGACGACTCTAGGGTTTTTGAATAGTGACGGCGGTGAATAGAAGTGTCGATTGAGCGTTTCGATTAGGGTTAAAACATCAAATTTCCGACCTCGAGTCGACTCCAGTAAGTTGCGAGTCGACTCGACCTCGAGTCGACTCCAAAATATGCGCGAGTCGACTCCCCCTATGATGCCATCGACCTCGAGTCGACTCCTAAATATGTGCGAGTCGACTCCCCCATGAGCCGACTCTAAAATGTATCCGAGTCGACTCGAACTCTTGCACGCACCAAAAAATCATGTTATTTTCGTGCCAAAGAAGGGATACTCAAAAAGTTTATAAGCTGATTTGATGATCATAGATGAGAAACTCTATATTTAACACAAGCTAATCATCAAAATCAATGAATTAGAAGAGAATATCACTAGGATGGATCAATCACTCCTAATCCTCTCCTAAGTACACATAATCGCTCTTCACTCAAGGATTTTGTGAAGATGTCAGCTAGTTGATCATCAGTGCAAATAAATTAAAGTGTCACATCACCATTCAGTACATGATCTCTTATGAAGTGATGTCTTATCTCAATGTGTTTGGTTCTTGAGTGTTGAATTGGATTCTTAGTTAGGTTAATAGCACTTGTATTGTCACAGTTAATGGGAATTTTATCTTGTTTAATTCCATAATCTTCAAGTTGTTGTTTGATCCACATGATTTGAGCACAACAACTCCCGGCAGCAACATATTCGGCTTCAGCTGTAGATAATGCAACCGAGTTTTGTTTCTTGCTAAACCATGAGACTAAATTTTCTCCTAAGAATTGACATGACCCGCTGGTGCTTCTTCTATCAAGTTTACAACCAGCAAAATCTGAATCTGTATACCCTATTAAGTTTAGGCTAGATTCTTTAGAATACCATAAACCTATATTTTTTGTTCCTATTAGGTATTTAAAGATTCTCTTAACTGCAATTAAATGTGATTCTTTAGGATTAGATTGATATCTAGCACACATGCATACACTAAACATGATATCAGGTCTACTTGCAGTGAGATATAATAAGAATCCTATCATATCTCTATACATCTTTTGATCTACTGATTTACCTGATTCATCTTGGTCTAGTTTGCATGATGAACTCATGGGTGTGCTTATTGACTTGATTCCTTCCATATCAAACTTCTTAAGCATCTCCTTGATGTATTTAGCTTGATTGATGAAGATCTCTTCTTCAGATTGTTTGATTTGGAGCCCGAGGAAATAGTTCAGCTCTCCCATCATGCTCATTTCAAATTCACTCTGCATCAAGTCAGCAAATTCTTCGCAGAGGCGATTGTTAGTAGCACCGAAAATAATATCATCAACATAAATCTGCACTACTAACATTTCTTTGTTTTTCTTCTTTAAAAACAGTGTCGTATCTACATTTCCTCTAGAGAACTCATGATCTAGTAGAAATTTGCTAAGTCTTTCATACCATGCTCTAGGTGCTTGTTTCAAACCATAAAGTGCTTTGTTTAATTTATACACATGATTGGGGTATTGATGATTTTCAAAACCAGGAGGTTGTTCTACATACATCTCCTCATTAATATACCCATTCAAAAAGGCACTTTTTACATCCATTTGAAATAATTTGAAATCTTTAGAGCATGCAAATGCTAGTAACAATCTAATTGCCTCAAGTCTAACTATAGGAGCAAAGGTTTCATCAAAGTCTATACCTTCTTCTTGATTATAGCCCTTTGCTACTAGTCTAGCCTTGTTCCTAATTACAATTCCATTTTCATCAAGTTTATTTTTATATATCCATTTGGTACCTATTATTGAATATTCAGAGGGTCGTTCAACTAGGTTCCATACCTTGTTTCTAGTAAATTGGTTTAGTTCATCTTGCATTGCATTTATCCAATTTACATCCTTTTCAGCTTCTTATATGTGTTTAGGTTCAAAATGTGAGACAAATGCTAGATGATTATTCAAGTTCCTAAGAGATGCTCTAGTCCTAACAGGTTGAGATGGATCATCTAAAATTAATTCCTTAGGATGCCCATGAGCATACCTCCAAGCCTTAGTCAGCCCATGATCCACAATTGCCTCTTGGCTTGATGATGCATTTTCAATTAGTTTTTGTTCATCTTCTTGTAATGTCATCTCATCAATCTTTTCTTCAAGAATTTCAGCATCATCATCAAGATCAACTCCCTTGCTAGAAGAGATATCACTAGTATCATCAAAAACAACATGTATAGACTCTTCAATAACAAGGGTTCTTTTATTAAAAACTCTATAGGCTTTACTTGTTGTAGAATACCCAAAAATATACCCTCATCAGATTTAGAATCAAATTTACCTAAGTTATCCTTCCCATTATTATGAATGAAACACCTACATCCAAAAACATGAAAATAGTTTACTTTAGACTTTCTATTTTTCCAAAGTTCATAAGGTGTTTTCTTTATAATGGGTCTCAATAAAACTCTATTTAATATATGACATGATGTATTAATGGCTTCTCCCCAAAAATACTTAGGGAGGTTACTTTCACATAGCATGGTTCTAGCCATTTCCTATAGGATTCTATTCTTCCTTTCTACAACTCCATTTTGTTGTGGTGTCCTAGGTGCAGAAAAATTATGAGTTATCCCCTTTTTACTACAAAATTCATCAAATAGATGATTTTCAAATTTCGTTCCATGGTCACTTCTAATAGCTATGACTGAAGCATCTCTAGCATTAGTTACTTCCTTATGAAATTTTTTAAATACTGAAAATGCTTGATCTTTATGAGCTAAAAACATGACCCAAGTATATCTAGAAAAATCATCTACAATAACAAGACCATATTTGTTTCCACCTAGACTTGTGGTTCTAGTTGGTCCAAATAGGTCCATGTGTAGTAGTTCAAGAGGTCTAGAGGTAGAGACACAATTTATGGATTTAAAGGAGTTCCTTGATTGTTTGCCATATTGACAAGCTTCACAGATTTTATTTTTCTCAAATTTTAGTTTTGGCAAACCTATCACGGAATCTCTTTTAACTAGTTTTGATATTGTATCCATACTTGCATGACCTAACTTACGGTGCCATAACCAACTTGCATCATTATTCTTAGTATCATTAACAACTAAATAGGGGTTATGTTTGGCAAAATCCTCAAGATCTACTATGTACACGTTGCCACGTCTTATTCCTTTAAATACTAAACTGTTGTCAATTGAGTTGGTTATGATGCATAAAGATGGTTTGACCAGAACATCAAAACCTCTATCACACAATTGACTAATGCTAAGTAGGTTATGCTTAAGACCATCAACATATCGAACATTATCAATAAAAGTTGAAGGGGTGATTTGTACTTTACCTATACCAATGATGTGACCTTGGTTATTGTCTCCAAATGTCACAGCACCTCCCTTCTTAGGCTCAAGGGTGAAGAATTGGTCTTTGTCACCCGTCATGTGTCTTGAGCAGCCACTATCCAAGTACCAACAGTTTTTGTCGACCTTGGCTGCAAGACACTCCTACACAAGGAAATCATATAATATTACGTACCCAAGTTTTCTTGGGTCCTTCATGGTTAGTAATGTTGGTTCCTTTTAGAACCCAAACCCTTTTAATTTTTCCTTTAGCTTTTTCTTTTCTATGATCACACACATTAGCTTTATATCCTATTGTTCCACAGCAAAAACAGGTTATTTTCTTAGTTTTGCTTTCCCCTGCTTTTACAAAGAAATTACTAAGGAGCTTTTGCTTATTTTTAGGTTTATACCCTAAACCAGCTCTATTGAACACAGCTCGTTGACTATTAAGTATCATTTTCAATTTTTCAGAGCTATATGTAAACTTTTCTACAAAAGGTTTGTACTTTTCAAGTTCTAGTGCCAACTTTTGTTTTTCTGTTTTTAGTGCATTTAAGTCTTTTGTGAGACTCTCTTTTATGATTTGTTTATCTTTTTAAGTTCTGATATTTCTTTGGTCAGTTTTTCGTTATCTTTAATTAAGGTATTAGTTTTTTGAATTAACATTTGGTTGCTTGTCTTAAGTTCTAAATTTTCTTTAATGATAATATCTTTATCCTTAACTAATGTATTGTACTTACGGAAGTGAGATTGGTTAGTTAGTTTCAATTCTTTGTTCTTAAGGTTTATTGTCTTATATTCGTCCATTAATTCATTGAAAGCATCATATAATTCATCGAAGGTAAAGTCTAAATGTGTTTCAGATGTTACCTCATTGTCGTTTGCCATAAAACAGAAGTTGGCCTTGTCCTCTTGTTCTTCATCTAAAGATGATGATGATGCATCGGAGTCCGTCAGAGTAGAAACAAGTATTTTCTTTTTCTTGTATCTGCTGCCCTTCTTCAGCAGAGGACAATCAACTCTGAAATGCCCCGGCTTCTTACACTCATAACATCCGATTCCTTCACTCTCCCTTTCCTTACCTTTATCTTTGTTGTGGAAGTTTGTTGAACCTCTCTTCTGATGTATGGACTTCTTCCGGTTGATGAATCTTCGGAATTTTCTTACAAGAAAAGCCCCTTCATCCTCTCCCTCATTGTCTTCCTCTTCACTGCTGCTGCTGCAAGATAAATTTTTGTTAGTAGAAACAGATTTGAGGGCTATTACCTTTTTCTTGTGAGAGGACTCTTCTTCACTGTGTTGTTTCATCGTTAGCTCATGCGTCATGAAGGATCCAAAAAGCTCCTCGAGTGGCAGCTTGTTTAAGTCCTTGGCTTCTTGGATTGCCGTTACCTTGGCTTCCCATGACCTTGGCAAAGATCGAAGAATCTTCCTTACAAGGTCACTGTTAGCATAGCTTTTTCCAAGACTTTTCAGGCCATTAACAATATCAGTAAATCTAGTAAACATGTGAGTGATGCTTTCATTGGAATCCATTTTGAATAGTTCATACTTATGAACTAACATATTTATTTTAGACTCCTTGACTTGATTCGTGCCCTCGTGGGTCACTTCAAGTCTGTCCCATATCTCTTTTGCTGAATTGCAAGTAGAGACTCTATTGAATTCATTGCGGTCTAGGGCACAATAAAGCACATTCATTGCTTTGGCATTTAGTTGTGCCTTTCTTATGTCATGCTTATCCCAATCTTTTTCAAGTTTGGGTAAGGTAATATTATCTACAAGAATAGAAGGACTGTATGGTCTATTAATTATTGTGCTCCAAATTTTATAGTCTTGAGCTTGGATGAATATCTTCATCCTAGCCTTCCAATAGGTGTAGTCGGTTCCATTGAAGAATGGAGGTCTATGGGTGGACTGCCCCTCTATAAGAGAAGATCCAAATGGGGTTGTCATTTTGATCTTTAACTCTTTTTAATACAAGAGTTCCTGCTCTGATACCAGGTTCCAAGCCTCCTTGATTCGATCCTTGATCAACTCTTGATTCCATCGCCATCAACCGCTTAGATCGCCGTTCATCTCATGCCTTGTCTTCAACTTGATCGTTGACGTATATCACATCACAGAAATATAACCAGATGTAAAATAAAAATAATAATAAATTACATCCCCTTTTAGGAGGCACGCTGGCCTCTTAAAACATCAAATAAGATGCATGCAAGCATCTGAAAAATTACATGATATTACAGATCACATCGCAGGTCATTACATTTGATACCAAAAGGGTTTGAATCCTATGATCATCACCACATTGCAGCAATTATAATTTTCAGATTTGAAATCTAATTGATTATCTCATGACATAGGTTGCTGATCATGCTAATCATGATTCTAAACTTTGTAATCCCATTAACAATGCAATTAGAATCATCTTTTTATCACATAAAAATCAGCATGCAAAAATCAGCACCCTAGAAAAAATCTGCATGCAGAAAATTTTCAGCATGCATAACCATTTAAAAATCAGATCTAATAAGCCTATTAATAATTAATCCTTTTCTTAATCTACGATGCTAGGCTCTGATACCACTGTTGGAAACCCGCCCATGCCGCTGAAAAATTTCAAAAATTTCAGATGCAGCGGAAGAGGCATGCGCGGGATCAACCGTTCATCGCATGAATGTTGTTTAAAACCGTTCGTAGATAGATAAGGATTAAAACTTTTAAAAACATTAGAAGATCAGATCTTCACCTTGTGCGGGTAGATGATCACCGCAAACTGATGATCGTGGTTTTGGATGAAGGTTCGCTTGAAGCCGTTCAAGTGCCCGGCCTCTACGGGTATCCACACGAAGCAGGAACCGATCAAGCTTCTTTGTCTCCCCAGGGTGCTAGCTCCCTTGCAGAGACAACTTTTAATGGCTGATCTCCTCTCTTTCTTTCAACTCTTGAATGTGCTTGAGAGGAGGAAGAAGAAGGATGAAGAATAGTAAAGGAACAAAACCCCTGCAGCCTTCTTTCTTTTCCTTGCGTTGGAAGGAGGAAGGGAGGATGAAGAGGCCACCTTTTTTTTCTTCCTTTGCTTGCGGCTGAACCAAGGAAAGGGGAGGAGAGGGGGCCACGAATTGGAGAGGGAGAGGGCTTCAATGATGCCCTAGGTCAGCCCCCACGCCTCCTCTTAAATAACATGTGGAGCTCCTACTTTGTAGGAGCTCCTTGATAAACTTCCAAGAGGGGCGCCGGCCCCTCTTCTTTGCCGCACCAAGCAAGGAAAAGGAGGAGGGGCGTGTGCCCCTCCTTCATGGTTAACCTAGGAGGATTAGGAAGGTCACTCATGGTTAGGTCATAATCTAATTAGGCTTGGACCAAGGGTGAACCAATTTGGGTTTAATCTAGGTAAGTCCTAATCCAATTAGAACTTAATGAACCATGACTCAATTGACCCCTTCAATCCTAATCCAATTAGGAGTCTTATTGATTCATTAGATTAATAATTAATTAGGACTTAAGAAATTCTAATCCAATTAGGACTTATTTAATTTTGGTCCTAATCCGATTAGGACTCTAATTTGAATCCGAAGTCCTAATCCGATTAGGACTCTAGGAATCCTATTCCAAGTAGGAATCCAATTTTAATTCAAAACTCCTAACCTCATTAGGATTGTAGGAACCCTACTCCAAGTAGGAATTCCAGTCCTACTCCAACTAGGATTCCCAGTCCTAATCCAATTAGGGCTCTAGGAATCCTACTCGAAGTAGGTTTTGTGTTTAAGTCCAATTAATTGATTCCATTGTTTCTTCTTCAACTGATTATCAATCGAATTGATTACTTGTGATTCCTAATCACGATTCAACCATCGGATCGGTCAATACTTCTAATGTGTGTGACCCCATAGGTTCTATTCTGACTGGTAGTGAGATATATAATGATCTCTATCACAATATCATTGAAAACTCCTTTCAATGGATTGGAACGATTCCAACTCTACTCATTAGGATTTATCGATCATCGAGATAATCCCTGTGAGTCCCACCATCCACCAGTGACACCTAGCAGCATGTAGTGGCTACCCAGTAGAATAGAATGATGAACCTCTAGGTGCAGTTATCGTGTGATACAGTCCTACTATCGTGGATCCCTACAAGACGGAGGTCATGGACAACTCGTCAAACCCCATCGTCTGTCATATGTCAAGATTTATTTGACTTAAGTTCGAGAGCGGAGAACTCTTTCTCCTCTATGCAATCTGCCCCGGCCGAGGTCTTACGAACTCAGTCTTATAAATCACATAGGATCTCTCCTTATCTATCAAGGTCGATAGATTCCTTATAGGTGCATACCCTACTCCTACAGTGAACCTACTGCAGCCAATCTACAATGCATGGACCCATATGGCTAGAGACCATGTATATGTGCAGTCAAACTACAATAACCTCACTGTGAGTAGCCGAAGCATCGCAGGTCAAAGGACCAGTCACACTACTGCAACATCAAGCAAGTCACTGACGAGTGGATAGACATCCAAGTGACTTCTTGTCTTGGTCACGCTCAGTACCCTTGTTCTTAACAAGCAACTGCACTATTATTTTAGTGTCGCCACACTGTGGACTCGAGTCTCGTCCATCCATAGGGAAAGCAATGTGTGCACTGATCGGATCGATCACCGTCCTTGTGATGATCCATTGATCAGGAGCATTCAGAAATTAATCACCAATGATGCATGGCTCAAATTCTTAACTCTTAAGAATACGCATCATCATCTTATTAATTCTTGGACGATTCATAGATACATAAACAATATGAATAAAAAAGATGCCTTTTATTTATTCAATAATAAATAGTCAAGTACAAAATTATGTCCCTAGAATTAAAAATGTGTCAGCCAGATTGGCTTCTAGGGCATACATCTAACAGTTTTTACTGGGGTCGACTCAAGCTTTCTTGGGGTCGACCCATGCTACAATGGGGTTGACTCAAGTTTCATTGGGATCGACCCTCTCAAGGATTCCAGAGACATGGTTTTGAATACATAACCTTGGGGTCGACTCATGTTCAGTTGGGGTCGGCTCCATTGGGGTCGACTCAAGTGTTCCAGGGGTCGGCTCCAACTGGGGTCGGCTCAAGAATTCTTGGGGCGGCCCTCTCAGTGAATTTCAGAGAGTTGTTTTCTTGAGGCTTCAAACTGGGGTCATCTCAAGGTTCTTTGGGGTCGGCTCCTCACCTGGGGTCGGCTCATGGATACATGGGGTTGACTCCACTTATGTTCATCCGAGCCATTTTTGCAGAGATGTGCCAGATGGTTCCATGGTGTGCCAGGATCGACCTCACTTAGTTTGGGATCGACTCAATCCACACTTTTCTGCATCTTAAGATTAGACTAATTCATATAATCAATGAAACATATTTCAAGCAATTTTGAGTGTATGCCACGATAGAACTACATACTCTTAACAACGAAAATTACTGTTTTGCCCTTAAGAGTATGTTTCAGTTGAAACTTTGCTGAATTAGAATTAAGAGTTCTTTATCCCTTTTGTACTACAAATTTTATCTCGTTGTTAATCATTGGAAGACGTCTTGATCTCATTCTCTTAATATATTATGAATGTATCGAGGGTGTCGTATTCATTAGTGATGTATCACGTTAAATTGTATTATTAATTTGATATTTCCTCAATGGTTATGTTAATCATCGAAATAACACTATCATCCTCACATAATCTATTAAATATTCATATCTGTAAATTATATTTAATGCATGAGATGCGAATGGTGATGATCATAGATGGACCCTTTACATGTGCTGAAATATTTTGCGATGTTCTGTGATGTTATATGATGGCATGTAAATCAGATTTTTAGATGTCTGCATGCATCTTATATTGATGTATTAGAGATCTGCGTGTCTCATGAAAAGGGTTGTAATTATTATTTAATTTTTAAAGTTATCTGGGATATAATTTGTGATGTGTGTTGCACGTCGATTGTTGATCGATACGTACATCAACGAGCACAACTTGCATGGATCGAGATCAAGGGTTGATTGAAGATGGATCAAGGAGTTGATCACAATTAGACCTAGGGGATCAAGATCGAGTCAAGAGTTGAAGACGATCTAACCAATTGACATGTATGTGGTTGTAAAATGACCCCATCCTGGATCCATGATTATCACCAGTTAAATTTATTTTTGATATTATGCCTGGATGTTTATGATTATGTGTATGCATAGCGGGTAGATATATATTTGCATGAGATGTGGATAGTCGATCGAGAGAGACCCAAATCGAAACCTCCTCAATCAGTCGAGAGTGAACCAACATGAGCTAGTCATATTAGATTAATTGATCTAATTGGTGTCTGAAAGGTGGTTACTTAATTGGAACCTTACTCTCTGAGTAAGGAGAGCCTCCCACCTACTTACCTGGCCAATTGCTCGATTACCTCTTATGAAGAGCTTAAGGTTGCAAGCACTAAGATATGATTATGCAATATTAAGTCCATAGGTCTTCCACCATAGTAGAGCTGCTAAGATCTTTTCGATGTTGATTTGTCTCGGCTGGACATAGTCGGCAAGTTGCATCGGAGGACTGGATCTCTCTATTAGACATGAGATGTTATGGGGTAAAAGTGGCGTTGGGCGCCAATAACTGTTAGGTGAGGATCCAATGACGACAGTATTTCTGCGGTTATACAGTGAGTCTGACTTAACTAAGAAATAGGGCCAATAACTATTAGGTGAGGTCTTCATGACTTAGAGATCAAGTAGCGCTGCAATTTGCTTGAGAAGCATTGTATAAGAGTTGTACACTCATCCATTTATATGTCACCAATAACTATTAGGTGAGACAGCATGTAAATCGGTGAGACCGCAGTACCCACTAGAAATCCTAGTCGCGTAGGATTTTCATTTTCGTACTAGAGGAGTGTGAGGGATTTGAGAAAATAGTGGGAGTGTATTTGTTTTAAAAGATCTAGAACAAATTAAGATTCAGTACAAAGTCTAACTAGAATTTTTACTCTCTACAGATTACAATGTCAGCTTCGAACCCTTTGATCCGTATTTTTGAAACCAACCGACTGACCAGAACCAATTACAAAGACTAGCTTAGAAACCTCAAAATTGTTTTAAGTTGCAAGAAACTAGGCTATGTACTCGAGAATGATATCTCTAGGTTACCATCACGTCCGACCGATGATCAGCATGAGATGTATGAAAAATGGACGGACGATGACATTAGGGTCAAGTGCTACATCATGGCATCCATGTCAAATGAACTCCATCACCAGCATGAGAATATGAAGACTGCTAGGAAGATATTGGCACACCTGCAAGAGTTGTAAGGTGAGCAGAGCCGCACAGCACGCTTTGAAGTGTCCAAGAAACTCTTCAAGGCAAAGATGCGCGACGGGCAGTATGTCCATGATTATGGTTTGACTATGATCAAGGACCTAGAGGAGATTGAAAAGCTCGGTATGACCATGCATAAGAAATTGCAAGTAGATCTGATCCTGCAATCCCTTCCTGATTCATTTGGGCAGTTTATAGTAAACTACCATATGAATAAGATTGAATGCACTAAGATCGAACTATTAAATATGTTGGTAACTGCTGAAGGGGCCTTGAAAGGTTCAAAGGGCACTGTTCTTGCTGCTGAGCTGACTTCTGGTTCTAAGAGAAAGTCTACTTGGAAGAAAAAGAAACCTGTGAAGAAGCAGAAGAAAAACAAGAAGCCAAAGAAGGAAGTTCAAAAGAAAAAGGCTAATGACAAGAAAAAATGTTTCCACTGCAATATCGATGGCCACTGGAAAAGGAACTGCCCTTCATATCTCGAGAGCCTGAAGAACAAAAAGGCAGACACACCTTTAGAAGGTATGTTAGACTTGCTCGTAATTGAAACTAACCTTACGGTTTCTTCTACTTCTAGTTGGGTTATAGATTCTAGTTCTAGTGCTCACTTGTACACTACTATGCAGGATCTAAAGAAAAGTAGGAGGCTGGCAGAAGGTGCAGTAACCCTTCGGATTGGCAACGGGCAAGAGTTGCTGCTGTAGCTGTGGGCACCTATCTTCTGTGACTACCATCTGGTTTTAGTTTGTTGCTTAGAGATTATTATTATGTCCCTGCTGCTAGAAGAAATTTGATTTCTGTTTCGTGTTTAATATAGGATGATCATATTTTTTCATTTGATAAAGACTGTTGTTTTATTTATTTTAGAAATAAATTAGTTGCACGTGGTTTCATGATTGACAGTCTCTATCACTTACATATCGATGTGTCTATGAATGTGTCTGAGCAAGTAGTGAGTGCCATAGGATCCAAAAGATCCATAGATGAGATAAATCAAAAGTATTTGTGGCATCTCAGGCTTGGCCATATTGGAGAAGACAGAATGAACAAATAGAGAAGATGGGCTTCTCGGCTCATTGACTTCTGAGTCATATCCAGTTTGCGAGTTCTGTCTTCAAGAAAAAATGGCTAGACTACCCTTTGTAGGACATGGGGAGAGGACCACTGAAATACTTACCCTGGTACACACTGATGTGTATGGCCCATTCGATGTGCTAGCCAGAGGTCGTTATTCGTACTTCATTACCTTTATCGATGATTTTTCACGATATGGGTATGTGTATCTTATGAGACACAAATCTGAATCTTTTGAAAAGTTCAAAGAGTTCAGAAATGAAGTAGAAAAATAATCTGAAAAACCCCTTAAGGCTCTTCAATCAGATCAAGGAGGAGAATACCTTAGTGGGAAATTCCGAAACTATCTCAAGAAAAATGGCATAGTCTCATAATGGATGCCTCCAGGTACACCTCAACTCAACGAGGTGTCAGAGAGGAGGAATCGGACTCTTTGGATATGGTCCGATCCATAATGTACTTCACTGATTTACCTATATTTTTTTGGGGAGATGCCTTACTTTCACGATTTATTTACTGAATAGAGTTTCCTCTAAATTCGTTCCTACCACACCGTATGAGATATGGCATGGTAAGAAGCCGAGTCTTGGTCATCTCAAGATTTGGAAATGTCCAGCCCAGGTCAAGCGACTATAGGCGGACAAGTTAAAGCCTAGGACCATAAGTGCTCGTTTTATAGGATATCCTAAAGAGTCATTAGGATACAATTTTTACGTCTCAGAGGATCACAATGTATTTGTGAGCCGACATGCCATCTTCTTGGAAAAACAGTTTATCCTTGATAAAGGCAGCGGGAGGAAAATTGAGCTTGAAGAAAGAGTCTCTGAAAAGCAAAGAGTTATGGATCCTATAGAACCTATTCATATAGAGCCAGTACACGTAGTACCTCCTCTACCTCGTAGATCTAGTAGGTCTCCCATCCTCCTGATAGATACTTAGGTATGCTTATAGAGGATACCGAGGAAATGTTCCTCATGGAAGATAGGGAACACGTACAGGATCCCAATACCTACAACGAGGCGATATCAAATATCGATTTCAAGAAATGGTTGGAAGCCATGAAGTCAGAGATAGATTCTATGCATTCCAACCAAGTCTGAACCTTAGTGGATCCACCAGAAGGTATTGTACCTATTGGATGTAAATAGATCTACAAAAGGAAGATAGGTTCGGATGGAAAGGTACAGACCTTTAAAGCAAGGCTAGTAACGAAAGGGTATAGTCAGCGAGAAGGCATTGACTATCAGGAGACCTCTTCACCTATAGCCATGCTGAATTTCATTCGAACATTGCTTGCCATTGCAGCATTTCATGATTATGAAATATGGCAGATGGATGTGAAAACTACTTTTCTGAATGGATGTCTTGATGAAGATATCTATATGGAACAGTGATCAGTTCTTTCAATTTCAAAAATAAACCACGCAATAGCACGTATCTTGTAGGATAGTGATTACGGGTGTCGGTCCACAGGGATTGGAGACTAGTTATTTTTCATAATAAATCAAAAAGAAGAATTTGCTAACTTGATTTAACTAAATTAATCTATGAGTATGAATTGAAATTTATCAAAGTAGATGGATCAAGGGTTTGGAATCCACCGCGTAGCATTGCATTAGGGACTGTGTTCTTAATTTTTATCTTTTGGAGAGGCATGCAAATTGGCTACAAGCCTTTTAAAATAAAAACATAAAGAGGTTTAGGAAGATCCATCTTAGGTATAACATGAAGTGTCTGCCTAATTATGCTAACCTAGGGTGCAACACACCTCATCTTCCTAGGCATGGATCATCTTAGACTACTTTAGCAAATATGAATAGTAAATGGTTGCTCTATTTTGACATGAAAATGGGCATATGTGGATTTAAATTAAAGGTCTCTCCTGTTTTGCTTAGTTTGCGAACGTGATGCGGAGATAGGAATTTATGAACCGTTGAATTGCTTGGGTGCATGCATGTCAGTTGGGCATTGGGCTCGAACCCATTGTTATTGAACTGAAACGTGCTGGCTGGTATGCTTGGAAGGCGAGGATATGTGAATTATTTACTTCTTATCATATTTTAAATTTATTTCAAAGATTGTTCTATTTTATGGTAAAATAAGTGGTTATCCGTTTAAGAACATTGATAAGTGCTGGAAAAAGAATATTAAATTATGGATTAATCAGCACTTATCAATGGCATGCTCAAGGTTTAAATATCATAAAAGAAATATTTCATTGAAGATAAGAATTTAAACAAGCTCCAAAATAATAAAGAAAATAAGAACTACAATGCCCTGATACATTGCTAGGGCTTCATCCAGCCCTAGACTAGATGTTTAGCCGACCATGGTGTTGCCCAAGGTGACAAGCCAAGAGCGGGGGAGTGAATTGGTTTCTCTTAATTTTAACTATCTTACTTATGTTAAATGATGAGTTAGTGGAATTAAACAAATCACAATACAAACAACAGGAAGTATAGTGGTTCGGTGCTCTCCTTAGCACCTACGTCCACTCCCCAAGCGACCCCTTAGGAATTCACTATAATCCCGCGGATTACAGTTGGATTGTTTTCCGGGCTCACAATCCAAAAACCTTTACACTTTGGTTTTTCGGGTTCACCAAAAATCTATGTTGGTTTTACGGGTTCACCAACGAACCTATGTTGGTTTTACGGGCTCACCAACGAACCTTTACAATTAGTTTTACGGGTTCACTAATCAACCTATTCTGTTGGTTTTGCGGGCTTACCAACTAACCTTTACAATGAGTTTAATGAACAAAGTAAGAAGATTTAAACTCCTAGATGAGCAAATATAACAATATAATCTACAAAGAAGAGTTTAGAGAATAGTTATCGCTTGATATGACTTCTCTCTTCTTTGTCAAGGATGTTTCACTCTTCAAGGGTGGATGGAGCTCTTAATGACTCTTGGAATCTGCTCAACCACTTTTTTTTGACTCTTGAATGAAGCACTTGGATGAAGAAGATTAGGGCACTTTGTCTTTCTTGTGTACTCTTTGATATTTTGCAAAAGGATGTTCTCTCTGATGAATAGTACCACTTTAAATAGTTTCCTTCATCCACTGGACAAGCCCCAATGGTTAGAATTCAAAAACTAGCCGTTACTCACTGTTGGAAGGACAAAAAGTACTTCTGCAGAACTAGCCGTTATTGCTTGTTAATCATCAAAAATTTAATCATCAAATAGTTTCCTTCATCCTCTCGATTATTGCTTGTTAATCATCAAAATAACACTATCATCCTCAATCTCCCCCTTTTTGATGATTACAAAATATAGAGTATGAGCCTATTGATACTTGTCTTAAAATCAGTTTTAAAATGGCTCAAGTTGCTGAATTTCAGCTTTTCAAATATGAGAGTGAAGTCTCCCCCTATATCATTCAAATGTTCCAATTTAACTTTTTGAATTGCTCCCCCTTTCATTTATATTTCATTAAAGATGAAACTCCAAAAATTTGAGATAAAGCATGAGTTTCAGGTTATGTATCGAGGTGTGAAAGGTGCGTGCCAAATTCTGAAATTCTATGTGCCAAATTCTGAAATTTAATAGAAATTTTAGATTTGATCATTTTCATTGTTACAAATTGCTCCCCCTAAAATGTATATGCTTTCCCATTATAATTTTCAATTTGTTTTATAAGTTATTTCTCTTTTCTTACACAACTTATTTCTCTTTCTTTACTTCTCCCCCTTTTTGTTATCATCAAATAGGTGCATGGAAATAGACACAATAAATAACAAACATTCAAACTTCATTGATCAAAATAGGAACATTTTAGTACAATCATGCTAAAAACAAAAGCAAATACAATGTTCCTCAATCAAAGTTCAAAATACATGATAAACACAAAATACATATGAGAACTAGATACCTATCCTAGGCTCTAAACAGAAATACTAATATCAGCCTAGGGAGTATCTAATGGCTGGGATCTAGTCCTCATCCTCCTAGTGTACGTGGCGAGGGGAGGTCGAGCCTGGTGAGACTAAGTCTGTCGTAGAGCACGATGAGCTGGATGACTCTGTGCCGAAATCTCTAACTCAGCAGCCTGTGGCACAGATGGTCCATGGGTCGCTCTCTCTCTCCGTAGATCTCCTATCTGCTCCCTCAGATCACTGATCTCAGCAGACATGATATCTAGTCGGCTCGTCAGCCCATCAGTGATAGTTCTCGCCTGAGCTGACATAAGCTCAGTCATCCTACTCCAGAACTCATATGTATGTCCCGCAGGAACAGATGACGATGGTCCAGCCTCAGAAGGTGCAGTAGGATGATCCATATGCTCCTCATCCTCAGGGATAGGGTCTCCAATATCTGGTGCATCACCCTCTGGTGCATCACCCTGAATCCCTCCTCCAGTGTGAATCCACTGCCCGTTCACTTTCTCATAGCCCATGCGGATAAGTGATCGTGCAGTGTATGTATCAGTAAAAAGTAGATGCCTGGATACCTCCCCCTCGACAAATATGTCGTGCTGTCGGAAGATCAAGGTGAGTATCATACCATAAGGCAGGGATACTCTGGAGTTGCAGATCACCTTCCTCATCTGCCTCAGGATCATGGCCGGGAGATTCAGGGGAATACCCTGAATAATATGCTCCATCACTACTAGATCTCGCTCTGTGATGAGATCGAATCTCCCGCTCTTCGGAAATAGAATCCTATTTATGATGCTGAGCAATAACCTGATTTCTGCAGAAAGAGAGCTTGCTATTACCTTCTCGAAAAAGTCGAAGTCTTCATTCTCCATTATCAACTGCAGGGCTCTCATCTTGTTTTCTGGCTTTTCTGGAGTTGCTCCTTCGCAGGGGAGATGAAGCAACTCACTCAAACTCTCCTCGAAAACTCGAACCCTAACTCCTCGAACTTCCGAAATGAGCCCTCCTATTCCAGTTTTGAGGAAGGCATAGAACTCCCGAACTAGTCCTGGGTAGATCATCACATCTAGGGAGCAAAGATACTCCCAACCTTGCCTTCGGATCCATTCCCCCAAACGGAACCCTTCTTGATCAAAGAACTCGGAATGGATCCTTCTCCCCGTTGTAACCGGTCTCCCCGCAAACTTTGCAAGTTGTACTGAGGGGGAGGGAGGAGGAGGTGGCTCTGCACGTGCCTCACGTTGTGGAGACACTGTAGATGGCTCCGTAGCTTCTCTTTCCTCACGTTGGATCCGTGGGACTCTCCCGGATCGCTTGGCTACGGCTCTCTTGGGTCCCATTTCTCCAAGATCTTGAAGTAATCTAGCGTTTGGAGTTGATTGGAGGAGTTTGGAGAGTGGGGAATAGAGTTTTCAGAAGAGGACAAGGGCAAATAGTGCCCTAAAAAAGCTCACGGGTCCCCCTTTTAACAGTGGTGTCCCGACGTTGGGTCGACTCAAGAATTTTCTTGGGTCGACTCAACGTTGGGTCGACCCTATTCTGAGTTGGGTCGACCCAAATTCAGAATTTTTTCCTTTCTCTTCCTTTTTGCTTCTAAAAATTTTTCTTGCTTCCAATCCTTACAAATTCTTTCTGGGACAATGATACATGAGTAAGGAATCTATATATGACAATTTTGACTCATGTTTCATGGGTTTTTAGAAATGGGAGGAATGTATCATGAGACTGCTTGCTCCCTTTTATATCTTTTCAATAGAAAGGATGACATATGCCTAATTTCCTTCTAAGCGTGCAGAATCAATCTTCACTCAAGGGTTTTGTGAATATGTCGGCTAATTGTTTTTCAGTGCATATATGCTCAATACATATGTTTCCATTTTGCACATGATCCCTAATAAAATGATATCTTATTTCTATGTGTTTGGCTTTAGAATGCTGAACCGGATTTTTAGTAAGGTTGATGGCACTAGTATTGTCACACTTAATAGGAATATTATCTAGCTTAACTCCATAGTCCTCTAGTTGTTGCTTAAGCCATAGTACTTGAGCACAACAACTGCCAGCAGCTATATATTCAGCTTCAGCTGTTGACAATGCCACTGAATTCTGCTTTTTGCTAAACCATGATACTAAGTTGTTTCCTAAGAATTGACATGTTCCACTAGTGCTCTTCCTATCTAATTTGCATCCAGCAAAATCAGCATCTGAGTATGCAAGCAAATCTAGACAGGAGTCTCTTGAGTACCATAATCCTATGTTCGTAGTTCCTCTTAAATATCTAAGGATTCTTTTAACAGCACTTAAATGTGACTCCTTAGGATCTGATTGGTATCTAGCACATATTCCTACACTAAATACGATGTCTAGTCTATTAGTAGTAAGGTAGAGCAAGGATCCAATTAGTCCTCTATAAAGCTTAATATCAATACTCTTTTCTTTTTCATCTTTGTCTAGCTTACTAGTAGGATTCATTGGAGTGCCTACTCCCTTATGATTTTCATTCCCAAACTTCTTTAGTATTTCTTTTGTATACTTAGTTTGATGAATGAAAATACCTTCTTTAGTTTGTTTGATTTGTAATCCTAGAAAGAAACTTAGTTCTCCCATCAAATTCATTTCGAATTCTCCATGCATTAGATCAGCAAATTCTTTGCAAAGAGTATCATTTGTGGCACCAAAGATTATGTCATCTACATATATTTGTACCACTAATAGATTTTCGTCCTTTCTTTTGAGAAACAGTGTTTTATCTACATTTCCTCTACTAAAGTCATTATTAAGCAGAAATTTGCTTAATCGATCATACCAAGCCCTAGGTGCTTGCTTCAATCCATATAATGCCTTATGTAATCTAAACACATGATTTGGCAATTCATGATTCTCAAAACCAGGAGGTTGCTCTACATATACTTCTTCCTCTATAAACCCATTTAAGAATGTACTTTTTACATCCATTTGATACAATTTGAAATCCATGAAACATGCAAATGCTAGAAGTAATCTAATAGCCTCTAATCTAGCTACAGGAGCAAATGTTTCATCAAAATCTATCCCTTCTTCTTGATTGTATCCCTTAGCTACAAGTCTAGCTTTATTTCTTATAACTAACCCATTTTCATCTAATTTATTTCTAAAGATCCATTTTGTTCCAATTACAGAGTTATGCTTTGGTCTTTCAGTTAATGTCCATACATTACCTCTTTTGAATTGATTTAATTCTTCTGGCATGGCATTTATCCAATTAGTATCTTTTTCAGCTTCTTCATAAGTCTTAGGTTCTAATTGTGAAACAAAAGCAAGATAATCATTTAAATTTCTAAGAGAAGATCGAGTTCTTACCCCTTGAGATGGATCACCAATGATTAGGTCTTTAGGGTGTCCAGATGCATACCTCCATTCCTTTGGCAAGTTTTGAGATTGTGGTGGCACGCAATCATCGCCCTTATCTTGAATTGGCACGTCATCAATATTCAACTTTTCAAAGTTAATAATTCCTGTATCATCATCAAGAATATTTTCTTTCCTAGCAGACTCACTATCAGACTCATCAAATATGATATTAATTGACTCTTCGACTACAAGAGTTCTTTTATTGAATACTCTGTATGCCCTGCTAGATGTGGAGTATCCTAAGAAGATACCTTCATCTGACTTGGCATCAAATTTACTTAGATTCTCCTTGCCATTGTTTAAAACGAAACATCTACATCCAAATACTCTAAGATATTTAGCAATTGGTTTCTTATGTTTCCAAAGTTCATAAGGAGTTTTTTTGGTTATTGGTCGTATTAAAACTCGATTTAGAATATGGCAAGCAGTGCTTATAGCTTCAGCCCAAAAGTACTTTGGAAGATTTGACTCACACAACATCGTGCGTGCCATTTCTGCCAATGTCCTGTTTTTTCTTTCAACAACCCCATTTTGTTGAGGCGTTCTAGGTGTTGAAAATTGATGTGAAATACCATTTTTATTACAAAATTCTTCAAAGTGTTGATTTTTAAATTTAGTACCATGATCACTTCGAATTGCTACTAAGGTGAGCTTCTTTTCATTTGTGATATTATTATAAAGTTTCAAGAATTCTGAAAATGCTTCATTCTTATGTGCTAAAAATGAAACCCATGTATATCTTGAAAAATCATCTACAATAACTAGTCCATACTTCTTCCCTCCTAGACTCGCAGTTCTAGTGGGTCCAAATAGATCCATGTGTATGAGTTCAAAAGGCCTAGTTGTTGATACTATATTCTTTGATTTGAATGATGATTTAGTTTGTTTTCCTAATGAGCATGGTCCACAAATTTTGTCCTTTTCAAAAATCAACTTTGGCACATCTTTTATTAATTCCTTATTGACTAGTTTTGATATTAATTCCATACTAGCATGTCCTAGTCTACGATGCCAAAGCCAACTTGTTTCATTTTTCTTTTCTTCATTAGTAATTAAGCATAATCCATTTTTCTTGCCTAAATCATGAAGATCTACCATGTAAATATTTCTTTGCCTTTATCCTACAAGTACAATGCTATTATCTTTAGGATTTGTGATTATGCATACTGATGCTTCAAATGTGACTTTAAATCCTTTATCACAAAATTGACTTATGCTAAGTAGGTTATGTTTCAAAACCCTTAACTAATAAGACATTTTCTATGAAAATAGATGGAGTAATAAAAATTTTACCCTTTTCAATGATATACCCTTTACCATTGTCTCCATAGGTTACTACTCCACCCTTCTTAGATTCCAAGGTGACAAATTGGTCTACGTCACCGGTCATGTGTCTTGAACAGCCGCTATCTAGATACTATCGTTTATCCACTTTATTAGCCGCAAGACACCCCTGCAATAAAGATCAAGAAAGAGCTTTAGATACCCAAACTATGTTGGGTCCTTTAGGGTTAGTACTTGATGTTCCTTTTGGAACCCAAACTTTCTTGAATTTGATCTTATGATTATTATTCAATTTGCTTTGACTGGACTTTCTATAGTTACATTCATATACTTTATGTCCTAATTTATTGCAGCAATGACAAGTAATGTTTTCATTTTTAGCTTTAACAAAAATGTTCTTTAAGTATTTTTGTTTCCTATTTGTTTTATAACCTAATCCTGCCTTATCATATACAGCTTTTTGACTATCAAGAATCATATTTAATTTGGTTGAACTAAGTGTAAACTTATCTACTAAGGATTTATATTTTTCAGCATCTTCTCTTAACTTGACATTTTCAGCAATTAGATTCTTGGTTTCATTTGTGAGTTTCCTACTTAATGTTTCATAGTTATGAGATAGTTTTAACTTATCTTTGATAAGAGATTGATTTTCTTCTTTTAGAACTTTATTTTTATTGATTAGTTTTTTATGTTCTTCCATTAGTTCTAAAAATGCATCATGTAATTCATCAACAGTAAAATCACATTCAAGTTCAGAATCTACCTCATCGTCATTGGCCATATGACACATTTGGGCCGTCTCTTGATGATCTTCTTCTTCCGAACTTGATTCCTCACTTTTACTCCATTCAGCCATGAAGTTCTTCTTTTTGAGTTTTCTTGCCATCCACTTTAATTCTGGGCAATCTATCTTATAATGCCCGGGTTTGTTACATTCATAATAGATAGGTGATTCTTTTTCTTTTTCTTTGTCCTTACCCTTTTCTTTGCTTGAGCTACCTTTGAAGAAGGGTTTCTTTTTATGAAATCTATTCTTACCTCTCATAAATTTTCTAAATTTTCTTCCAAGCATAGCCATTCCTTCTTCATCAAATTCCTCATTATCATCTGAATCTTCCGACTCAGTTTGTTGTTTAGGAGTGGTAGACTTTAGGGCAATGGGCTTTCTTCTCTTGACCTCATCTTCTAAATTTTGCCTCATGGTCAACTCATGGGTCATGAGTGATCCTAGAAGTTCCTCTAATTGCAGTGTGTTGAGGTCCTTAGCTTCCTGAATTGCAGTTACCTTGGCCTCCCAAACTCTTGGTAGAGACCTGAGAATTTTTCGCACCAATTCAGAGTTAGTATAAGACTTTCCTAAACTCTTAAGCCCATTTATAATTTCAGTAAAACGAGTAAACATATCAGTTATGGACTCAGTGGATTCCATTTTAAATAACTCATACTTATGTACTAATATGTTTATTTTTGACTCCTTAACTTGATTAGTCCCTTCATGAGTGACCTCAAGTTTGTCCCAAATTTTTTTAGCAGAGATGCAAGTAGATATTCTATTAAATTCACTTACATCTAATGAGCAATAAAGTACATTAATTGCTTTTGCATTTAACTGTGCCAATCTTCTATCACTTTCATTCCAATCCATTTCTGGTTTGGGTATGATAGTGCCTTCTATATTAAGTGTGGGTGTGTGAGGTCCTCTAGTAATGATGTACCATAATTCATAGTCTAAAGCTTGAATGAATATCCTCATCCTAGCTTTCCAGTATGTGTAATTTGTGCCATTAAATAGAGGAGGTCTATTTGTGGATTGCTCCTCACTCATAGAACATCCCACTTGGGTTGTCATGATCTTTAACTCTTGATTGTGAGATCAATAAGTACTATTGGAGCACCTTGCTCTGATACCACTTGTTGCCCTAGGTGACAAGCCAAGAGGGGGGGTGAATTGGTTTCTCTTAATTTTAACTATCTTACTTATGTTAAATGATGAGTTAGTGGAATTAAACAAATCACAATACAAACAACAGAAAGTATAGTGGTTCGGTGCTCTCCTTAGCACCTACGTCCACTCCCCAAGCGACCCCTTAGGAATTCACTATAATCCCGCGGATTATAGTTGGATTGTTTTCCGGGCTCACAATCCAAAAATCTTTACACTTTGGTTTTCTGGGTTCACCAAAAACCTATGTTGGTTTTATGGGCTCACCAACGAACCTATGTTGGTTTTACGGGCTCACCAACGAACCTTTACAATTAGTTTTACGGGTTCACCAATCAATCTATTCCGTTGGTTTTGCGGGCTTACCAACTAACCTTTACAATGAGTTTAATGAACAAAGTAAGAAGATTTAAACTCCTAGATGAGCAAATATAACAATATAATCTACAAAGAAGAGTTTAGAGAATAGTTATCGCTTGATGTGACTTCTCTCTTCTTTGTCAAGGATGCTTCACTCTTCAAGGGTGGATGGAGCTCTTAATGACTCTTGGAATCTGCTCAACCACTTTCTTTTGACTCTTGAATGAAGCACTTGGATGAAGAAGATTAGGGCACTTTGTCTTTCTTGTGTACTCTTTGATATTTTGCAAAAGGATGTTCTCTCTGATGAATAGTGCCACTTTAAATAGTTTCCTTCATCCACTGGACAAGCCCCAATGGTTAGAATTCAAAAACTAGCCGTTACTCACTGTTGGAAGGACAAAAAGTACTTCTGCAGAACTAGCCGTTATGCTTCTGCCCGTGTTTGGGTCGGCTCAACCTGTCCTTGGGTCGACCCAACTTTCACTTGGGTCGACTCAACTTTTTCTTGGGTCGACCCTCTCAAAACCACAGAAACTTGCAATTCAGCCTTCCTTCACTTGGGTCGACTCAACATTTCTTTGGGTCGACTCAAGGTTCAGTTGGGTCGACTCAACTTCTTCTTGGGTCGACCCTCTCAGGGTTTCCAGAGAACCTTTTCTGTCATCTGTTCTGTCTTGCCTTTGGGTCGACCCTCTCAGGGTTTGGGTCGACTCAAGCTTGGGTCGACTCAACTTCATCTTGGGTCGACCCTCTCAGTATTTCCAGAGAACCATTTTCTGAGTTGTTGAGAAGCTTAAAGTTTGGGTCGACTCATGCTTTCCTTGGGTCGACCCAACTTACTGTTCATCTGTGCCATTTTTGCAGAAGTGTGCCAAATGCTTTCTTGATGTGCCGGGGTCGACCCAATCAACCTTGGGGTCGACTCAATCCATACTTTGCTGCAACTCAAGGTTAGATTCATCCAAGTAAACAATGAAATGCATCTTCAACTTGTTATACAAATATACTGAGAGTAACAGACTTATAAATAAAGTATCGAATTAACGTATAACATACTCTTGATTATTGCTTGTTAATCATCAAAATAATACTATCATCCTCAATCTCCCCCTTTTTGATGATTACAAAATATAGAGTATGAGCCTATTGATACTTGTCTTAAAATCAGTTTTAAAATGGCTCAAGTTGCTGAATTTCAGCTTTTCAAATATGAGAGTGAAGTCTCCCCCTATATCATTCAAATGTTTCCAATTTAACTTTTTGAATTGCTCCCCCTTTCATTTATATTTCATTAAAGATGAAACTCCAAAAATTTGAGATAAAGCATGAGTTTCAGGTTATGTATCGAGGTGTGAAAGGTGCGTGCCAAATTCTGAAATTCTATGTGCCAAATTCTGAAATTTAATAGAAATTTTAGATTTGATCATTTTCATTGTTACAAATTGGTCCTTCTAAAATGCATATGCTTTCCCATTATAATTTTCAATTTGTTTTATAAGTTATTTCTCTTTTCTTACATAACTTATTTCTCTTTCTTTACTTCTCCCCCTTTTTGTTATCATCAAATAGGTGCATGGAAATAGACACAATAAATAACAAACATTCAAACTTCATTGATCAAAATAGGAACATTTTAGTACAATCATGCCAAAAACAAAAGCAAATACAATGTTCCTCAATCAAAGTTCAAAATACATGATAAACACAAAATACATATGAGAACTAGATACCTATCCTAGGCTCTAAACAGAAATACTAATATCAGCCTAGGGAGTATCTAATGGCTGGGATCTAGTCCTCATCCTCCTAGTGTACGTGGCGAGGGGAGGTCGAGCCTGGTGAGACTGAGTCTGTCGTGGAGCACGATGAGCTGGATGACTCTGTGCCGAAATCTCTGACTCAGCAGCCTGTGGCACAGATGGTCCATGGGTCGCTCTCTCTCTCCGTAGAGCTCCTATCTGCTCCCTCAGATCACTGATCTCAGCAGACATGATATCTAGTCGGCTCGTCAGCCCATCAGTGATAGCTCTCGCCTGAGCTGACATAAGCTCAGTCATCCTACTCCAGAACTCATCTGTATGTCCCGCAGGAACAGATGACGATGGCCCAGCCTCAGAAGGTGCAGTAGGATGATCCATATGCTCCTCATCCTCAGGGATAGGGTCTCCAATATCTGGTGCATCACCCTCTGGTGCATCACCCTGAATCCCTGCTCCAGTGTGAATCCACTGCTCGTTCACTTTCTCATAGCCCATGCGGATAAGTGATCGTGCAGTGTATGTATCAGTAAAAAGTAGATGCCTGGATACCTCCCCCTCGACAAATATGTCGTGCTGTCGGAAGATCAAGGTGAGTATCATACCATAAGGCAGGGTTACTCTGGAGTTGCAGATTTCCTTCCTCATCTGCCTCAGGATCATGGCCGGGAGATTCAGGGGAATACCCTGAATAATATGCTCCATCACTACTAGATCTCGCTCTGTGATGAGATCGAATCTCCCGCTCTTCGAAAATAGAATCCTATTTATGATGCTGAGCAATAACCTCATTTCTGCAGAAAGAGAGCTTGCTATTACCTTCTCAAAAAAGTCCAAGTCTTCATTCTCCATTATCAACTGCAGGGCTCTCATCTTGTTTTCTGACTTTTCTGGAGTTGCTCCTTCGCAGGAAAGATGAAGCAACTCACTCAAACTCTCCTCGAAAACTCGAACCCTAACTCCTCGAACTTCCGAAATGAGCCCTCCCATTCCAGTTTTGAGGAAGGCATAGAACTCCCGAACTAGTCCTGGGTAGATCATCTGTTGCCCAGAAAGACAACCCAAGAGGGGGGGTGAATTGGGTTTTAAAATAATTTTGTAATTAAAACGTTTGTGGATGACTAATTAATACTTTTGAAGGATGATTAATTAGTTGCTATGTGCTGTGAGTGAAATGAGAGTGAGAGAGAGAGACACAAGCAATCACAAACACAATGTTTATAGTGGTTCGGAGCTATCCCTTGCTCCTACGTCCACTCCCCAAGTCTCACTTGGGAATTCACTATAACCCCTTGGATTACAGCCGGTTGTTTTACAAGCTCACAACCCAACTTGTTGTTTTACGAGCTCACAACGAACTCGGTCGGTTTTTCCAGGCTCACCGACTAGAACCATCCCGATTGTTTTTCCGGGATCACAATCGAACCCTTACACGTTGGTTTTACCCTCGGCTCACCAACCAACTTCTACACTCTTGATTCAATCCCCTGATTGAATCAAGCAAAGACAAGATGGAAAGAACAAAGACAAATAGAAAAACAGAGCTTCTAAAAAGCAGATATACAGCAATATAAACTAGAGAGAAGTTAAGAGCCCTCAAACACGTTTGAGTTGGAGTAGAGTAGGGCTTCTTGAACTGTGAGTCTCCTCTTGAATGTCTGGTAGACTTGAAGGCAGGAGGAGACTTCTTTAAATGCTGGGAAGAGGTAGCTGGATGGAGTTAATGGCGCTCTTCCTTCTTTTCTGTTGACAAACAGTTGGCCGAGATAGGATGCTTGATTTCTTTGAGTGGAATGGTGCTTCTCTACCTTGCTACAGTCCTCTGTGGCTATTTAAGCCATCTCCCATGGAAACTAGCCGTTAGTCACCTTTTTCTGCCCGTTCTGCACACTCTGCACATCCTTGACAATATGTCCGTTGGGGTCGGAGTTGACTCGCGCGATCTGGAGTCGACTCGGCTGTAGCGAGAGTCGACTCATGCTTTTCTGGAGTCGGCTCGGCAACTATTCCGGATTTGAATTAAAGTGACCTCCGCGACTGGGAGTCGACTCGACTTAACCCGGAGTCGACTCGCCAACTTCTGGAGCTGACTTGCCATTTTCGGAGTCGGCTCATCCCATAAAGTCCATGGAGCTAATTTTTCAACTTGGCCCACTCGAGTCGACTCGACAATCCTAGGAGTCGACTCGGCGCTCAGAGCCCGAACTCCCGATCTTCTGTCTTTTGGCTCGTCCAGTCTTGGAGTCGACTCGAACTGTTCCGGAGTCGACTCGGCTCTCAGTTTCCGAAACACAGCCTTCTGCCTTTTTGATGTAGCGCTGCCTTGGAGTCGACTCGAGCTGTCTGGGAGTCGACTCGGCTCTTAGAGACAATAATTCGGTCTTCTGTCTTTTTGGGGTCGCGCTGTCTCGGAGTCGACTCGTGCATTGCGGGAGTCGACTCGGATCTCAGAGTCCGAAAACTGCTCTCTGACTTTTGCCTTGTGTATCACTGAGAGTCGACTCTTGCTTTCTTTGGAGTCGACCTGCCAACCATCGGAGTCGACTCGCGTTCCACAGGAGTCGACTCGAATCTCAGGGTCAAAAATCGCTCTCTGACTTTTCTGTCTGTAACTCCTTGGAGTCGACTCATACTACTCCGGAGTCGACTCGGTAATCATCGGAGTCGACTCGCGCACTTCAGGAGTCGACTCGCTGACAGATTTTGAGTTGAGTCTTTCTGTTCGTCTGTCAGTTCTCAGTCGGAGTCGACTCGTAATGATCCGGAGTCGACTCGAGCCCGTGCCAGTGATTCTGATACGCTTGGAGTCGACTCGTACTATTCTGAAGTTGACTCGAGTCTCAGACTTTGGCTCAAACTGACTTCTTAACTTATCAAAATATCTTGAACCAAATCTAGAAACACTTAGACAAGATTTTCACTGAAACACTCAATTGAATTCATTAGTAAACAAAAGATATACTCAAATGCTTTGAGCTCATCAAAATCAAATAGGATTTTAATCAATCACTCCACAATCTCCCCCTTTTTGATGATGACAAAACATTGAGTATATGTAAAGTGAATTGCTCAATAAACAAGAAAATACGATCTATAAATGAATTCAAGTGTCTGGTTATTTAATTTATCCAAGCTTGAAAGGTGTGAAACAATAAATTTTGGAGTTAAAGCTCCCCCTTTCATTTAGAATTATATAAACCTTCATATCATGCAATCAATTGTTTGGCTTATATATATTTAATGATTTAGCTTTAAAAATTCAGATTCTCCCCCTCAACATATGCATTCTACTTCGTTTTGATTCTTTGAATTTCCTTTTAATGCATTGAAGTTTTTGAACTTAAGTATTTGGTTTTTAGAGGAAAAATCTGTCAATTTGTTCTTGAGTAGGATTCAACTAATCTCCGAATATCCCTTGAATAGATTCTGGAGATTACTCCATTAGGAGCCCCAACAGAGAGATAATGAGCCTCGAGGTGTCAAATCCACTAAGAACAAATTATTGTGTGTTTTAAAAGTTTTTTTTTATTGATTTTCATTTATTTCTTTTACATATCTATTACATATTTCTCCCCCTTTTTGTCATCGTATCAAAAAGGAAGTGAATAGAACACACAAGCAAGCAAAGATCAATTGGCACAGTATTGAAATGAATATGTCTACTCATTGTATTGATGTATATATAAATACATTTGTGAATACAATAAGTAAAGCAAAAGATACATGTCAAAATAAAACAAAAGCAGCTAGGGTCTCCTCGAGGATGTGGCTCCTCCTCTCGAGGATGTGGCTCCTCCTCTCAATCTGTTCTGTTCCATGAGGAGAGTGACCCCGTCTGTGACATTCCCAAGCTGGGAGATAATGGCCGAAGTGGCCCTGCTGTGTGTGGTGGAGAGCTCGGTCAGGGTCTCCTGCAGTGTGTCCAACTTGGCGATCAGTACATTCGCCAAGCGCTCTGCCCCCTGGGTAGTGGTGCCCATATCCTGTCGGATGTTATCGCACATCTTCCGAGTAGTGCTCGTGACTTCGCTCATGCTGTGGAACTGGGCTTGGATCAGGAACCTTACATTGTCGATCTCTTCCCGCACATGGGCCGTCATCTCAGCCACGGCGGACAGGGAAGGGACCAACGCTGAAGAAGGTGCAGGAGAAGGAGCAGGCACTGAACCCCGGAGCTCCCTAAGTAGGTCGTCCCGGAGATCTCTAACTATCTCCTGCCGCAACTCCCGGAGCTACTCAGGAGCGATCCAGACCTCCATGGGCTGAGTAGGTGGAGCTGAGGAGGAGGGTCCGGCTGAGGTGGTGGGAGCAGAAGTGGAGGGAAAGGTAGGATAGTCTGAGTCTGGGTCAGGACTGGGGGAATGTCTGGTGGTATGTGTGGAGGTGGATGATTTCCTAACCCAGGTTCCCTCGACCTTCCGAAACCCCATCCTATGTAGGGTTCCCGGACGCATGCGATCTGTCCATCGCAATGCGCGAGAGGGTTCCCCCTCAGGAATGGGAATCTCGGCCTCCCTAAACAGAAGAGTGAACATCATGCCATAGGGGAGGGTGAGCCTAGGTCTATCTAGTGGCTCACATAGATATCTATACATCATCTTGGGAAAGTTGATTGGGGTGCCCTGGAGGATGTAGAACATAAGAGCTAGGTCTCTCTCAGATACAAAATCGAAGCGGCCAGTCTTCGGGAAGAGGGACCTAGAAATGATACTCAAGAGGAACCGCATCTCAACAGAAAGTGAGCTAGCGGACACCTCATCTAAGGGGGACTGAGGTGGATGTCCTAGAATGGCCGTAAGGGCCTCAGTCCTATCCTCGGGGTGTGTGGGAGCTACCCCTACTTGTGGAAGGTGGAGGGTTTGGGCTATGAAATCCTCGAAAATAAACAATGGGACACCGGCTACAGTTCCCTCTATTCCCCCATTGCCCCTATGGACAGTACCATAAAACTCTCTAACTAGGCCAGGGTATGTGGGGAGATCTAAGGAACAAAAATACTCTAAACCCTGGGCCCGCAATCTCTCTCCTATGGTAAAGCCCTCCCGGGAGAGATAGTCAAAATTGACGTATCTCCCGGTGGAGACCGCCTTCCCGGCGCACGGCCTCGAGGGAACCTCCCTTGGCGGGGAATGAGCCGGAGGTTGTGGCCTCACGGGATCGTTCCGAGCTTTGGACCGTCGCTCGGTGCCGCTCGCGGGTTGGGGCCTCTTCCGGCTTGGGACAACAGCTTTACGAGGCATGGTCGACCTAGAATGGGGTAGAACGCTAATGGACGGAGGAAGGTCGACGGAAAAAGTCCTAAGGACGGTCGGAGACGATCTAGGAGACGGCTCTAGGATTTTTTGAACAGTGGCGGCGGTGAATAGAAGTGTTGATAAAACGCTTGGATTAGGGTTAAAAACCCGGATCCCGACCTCGAGTCGACTCCACTGAGTCGCGAGTCGACTCGACCTCGAGTCAACTCCAAAGTATGCGCGAGTCGACTCCTCTTATGCTTCATCTTCCTCGAGTCGACTCCCGTCTGTGTGCGAGTCGACTCCTTCTTATGAGCCGACTCCGAAACTTACTCAAATCGACTCGAACTCTGGCACGCACCTAAAAGTTATGCTATTTTCGTACCAAACCAGGGACACTCACTAAGTTATGATCTAATTTGATGATCATAGTTGAGAAACTCTATTTTTAATCATCAAAATCAATGAACTAGTGGAAAATACCACTAGGATGGATCAATCACTCCTAATCCCCTCCTAAGCACACTAAATCTCTCTTCACTTAAGGGTTTTGTAAAAATGTCAGCTAATTGATCATGAGTGCAAACAAATTGAAGTGTCACATCACCATTCAGTACATGATCTCTTATGAAGTGATGTCTTATCTCAATATGTTTAGTTTTTGAATGCTGAATTGAATTTTTAGTTAGGTTAATGGCACTTGTATTATCACAATTAATGGGAATTTTATCTTGTTTAATGCCATAATCTTCCAATTGTTGTTTGATCCACAAGATTTGAGCACAACAACTCCCGACTGCAACATATTCAGCTTCAGCAGTAGATAATGCAACCGAATTTTGTTTCTTGCTAAACTATGAGATTAAGTTTTCTCCTAGGAATTGACATGACCCGCTGGTGCTTTTTCTATCAAGTTTACATCCAGCAAAGTCTGAATCTGTGTATCCTATTAAGTTTAGGCTAGATTCTTTAGAATACCATAACCCTATATTCTTTGTTCCTATTAGGTATTTAAAGATTCTCTTGACTGCAATTAGATGAGATTCCTTAGGATTAGACTGATATCTAGCACACATGCAAACACTAAACATGATATCAGGTCTACTTGCAGTAAGATACAATAAAGATCCTATCATACCTCTATATAATTTCTGATCTACAGATTTACCTGATTCATCTTGGTCTAATTTGCATAATGAGCTCATGGGGGTGCTGATTGACTTGTTCCCCTCCATATCAAACTTCTTAAGCATCTCCTTGATGTACTTAGCTTGATTGATGAAGATGCCTTCTTCAGATTGTTTGATTTGAAGCCCGAGGAAATAATTCAGCTCTCCCATCATGCTCATTTCAAATTCACTCTTGTTGCCCAGATAGACAACCCAAGAGGGGGGGGGGGGGGGAATTGGGTTTTAAAATAATTTGAATAATTAAAACGATGTGGTTGACTAATTAAAAACTATTGCAAGTTATTTAATTAATGCTAAGTGCTGTGAGTGATGTGAGGGGAAGAAGAAGAGAGACAATCCAACACAAACACAAGGTTTTATAGTGGTTCGGAGCTAACCCTTGCTCCTACGTCTACTCCCCAAGTCTCACTTGGGAATTCACTATAACCCCCTTGGATTACAGCCGGTTGTTTTCCAAGCTCACAACCAAACTTGTTGTTTTACGAGCTCACAACGAACTCGGTCGGTTTTCCCAGGCTCACCGACTAGAACCACCCCGATTGTTTTTCCGGGATCACAATCAAACCCTTACACACGTTGGTTTTAACTCGGCTCACCAACCAACCTCAATCCCCTTGATTCAATCCCCGATTGAACTAAGTAAATACAAGTTGTAGAAAGAAGACAGAAAATGAGCTTCTCAAAAAGCAGATGAAAATAATATGAACAATAAATGAAGTTAAGAAGCCTCAAACGCTTTTAGATTGGAGATGAGGAATGGCTTCTTAAACTTCTGGTCTCCTCTTGAAAGAGTAGTCGACTTGAATGCAGGAGAAGGAGGCTTTAATTGCTGGGAAGATGTAGTTGGAAGCAGTAAATGCAGATCTTCCTCTTTTTCGTTGAAGAGCACGTTGCAGAGCTTGAATGCTTGATTAGTTGGAGTGGAATGGTTGTTCTCTGCCTTGCTACAGTCCTCTGTGGCTATTTAAGCCAACCCCCATGGAAACTAGCCGTTAGAGTGCTTTTTCTGCCCGTTCTGAACACTCTGCGCAGCCTGACAATATGACCGTTGGTGGGTTGGAGTCGACTCGCGCGATCAGGAGTCGACTCGGCTGTAGCGGGAGTCGACTCAAGCTTTTCCGGAGTCGACTCGGCAACTGTTCCAAATTTGAATTAAAGTTGCCTTCACGACTGGGAGTCGACTCGTCTTGACCTGGAGTCGACTCGTCAACTTCTGGAGCTGACTTGGCAATTTTGGAGTCGGCTCATCCACTGAAGTCCGTGGATCCAATTTTGAATTTTGTCCACTCGAGTCGACTCGACTGTCCTGGGAGTCGACTCGAATCTCAGAGCCCGAACTCCCGATCCTCTGTCTTTTGGCTCGTCCAGTCTTGGAGTCGACTCGAACTTCCTTGGAGTCGACTCGGCTCTCAGTTTCCGAAAGATGGTCTTCTGCCTTTTGACGTGAAGCTGTCTTGGAGTCGACTCGAGCTGTCTGGGAGTCGACTCGAATCTTAGAGGCAGTAACTTGGTTTTCTGTCTGTCTTGGGGTCGCGGTGTCTTGGAGTCGACTCGCGTATTGCGGGAGTCGACTCGAATCTCAGAGTCCATAAAATGCTCTCTGACTTTTTCTTTGTGTACCGCTGAGAGTCGACTCTTGCTTTCTCTGGAGTCGACTTGCCACCTATCAGAGTCGACTCGCGTTCCACTGGAGTCGACTCGAATCTCAGACCCGAAAACTGTTCTCTGACTTTTCTGCCTGTGACTGCTTGGAGTCGACTCTTACTTCCTTGGAGTCGACTCGGTGAACATCGGAGTCGACTCGCGCACTTCGGGAGTCGACTCGCTGACAGGTTCTGAGTTGAAGCTTTCTGTCCTTCTGTCTGTTCTCAGTCGGAGTCGACTCGTACTTATCTGGAGTCGACTCGAGCTCGTGCCAGTGAACTTGATACGCTTGGAGTTGACTCGTGATACTCGGGAGTCGACTCGAGTCTCAGACATTGGTTCAAACAGACTCCTTAACTTATCCAAAAATTATGAACCAAGTCTTGGGACACTTAGACAGGATTTTCACTGAAACACTCAATTGAATTCATTAGTAATCAAAAGATATACTCAAATGCTTTGAGCTCATCAAAATCAAATGGGGTTTTAATCAATCACTCCACAATCTCCCTCTTTTTGATGATGACAAAACTTTGAGTATATGTAAAATGAATTGCTCAATAAATAATGAAATAAAATCCATAAATGAATTCAAATGTCTGGTAATTCAATTTATCCAAGCTTGAAAGGAGTGAAACAATAAATTTCGGAGTTAAAGCTCCCCCTTTCATTTGGAATTATATAAGCCTTCATATTATGCAATCAATTGTTTGGCTTATATGTCATTAATGATTTAGTTTGATTAAAATTCAGATTCTCCCCCTCAATATATGCATTCAACTATGTTTTGATTCTCTGAATTTCCTTTTAATGCTTTGAAGTTTTTGAACTGAATTTTTTGTATTTAGAGGAAAAATCTGTCAATTTGTTCTTGTGTAGGATTCAGCTAATCTCCGAATATTCCTTGAATAGATTCTGGAGATTACTCCATTAGGAGCCCCAAAAGAGAGATAATGAGCCTCGAGGTACCGAATCCACTTAGAACAAATTTGTGTGTTTTTAAGAGTTTTATGTTTTTATTGATTTCCATTGATTTCTTTTACATATTTCGCCCCTTTTACATACTTTATACATATTTCTCCCCCTTTTTGTCATCATATCAAAAAGGAGGCAATCACACACAATCAATGGCACAACCAATCATCAAATGGCACATAATTGAAGATAAAATGTCTACTCATTGTATTGATATGAATGTGAATACATGTGAGAATACAATAAGTAAAGTAAAACAAGACAAAACACAAAAACATCTATGGCCTCCTCGAGGATGAGGCACCTCCTCTCGAGGATGTGGGTCCTCCTCTCGTGGATGTGGCTCCTCCTCTCAATCGGCTCTGCTCCATGAGGAGGGTGACTGCATCTGTAACATGGCCAAGCTGCGTGATAATAGACGTAGTGGCTCTGCTATGTGTAGTGGAGAGCTCAGTCACCGACGTCTGAAGCCCAGTCACCGACGTCTGAAGTGCGTCCAGCTTGTCGATGAGTACATTTGACAAGCGCTCGGCCCCCTCGGTGGTGGTGTGCATGTCACGACCTATGTCCTCTCGCATCTGTCGAGTGGTGCTCGTGACCTCACTCATGCTGTGGAACTGGGCCTAGACCAAACTCCGGACATTGTAGATCTCTTCCCGTACATGAGCCGTCATGTCAGTCACGGCTGTCAAGGAAGGGACCAACTGAGAAGATACGGGTGCAGGAGTGGGAGCAGGCACCGCACCTCGGAGCTCCCGAAGCAGCTCATCCCTCACATCTTTGACTATCTCCTGTCGCAGCTCCCGGAGCTGCTCAGGATCAATCCGGACCTCCATGGATGGTGGAGCCGAGGAGGAAGGTCCGGCGGAGGTGGTAGGAGCAGGAGGAGTGGATGGAAGGTCTGGATGGTCTGGAAGGTCTGGGTAGTCTGAATCGGGCTCAGGACTGGGTGAAGGTCTGGTGGTCTGAGCGGTGAGGGTAGACTTCCTAACCCATACCCCCTCTCTCTTCCGAAACCCCATCCTGTGTAGGGTCCCCGCACGCGTGCGATCAGTCCATCGCAAAGCGCGAAAGGGCTCCCCCTCAGGAATGGGAACCTCGTACTCCCTAAAAAGAAGGGTGAAAATCATGCCGTATGGGAGGGTGAGCCTAGGTCTATCTAGGGGCTCACACATATACCTATAGATGAGCTTAGGGAAGTTGATTGGGGTGTCCTGAAGGATATAGAACATAAGAGCTAGGTCTCTCTCATTTACAAAATCAAATCTCCCTGTCTTAGGGAAGATGGATCTAGACAAAATACTCAAGAGGATCCGCACCTCAATCGGTAGTGAGCTCGCGGATACCTCGTCTAGAGGTGACTGGGGTGGATGTCCTAGAACGGCCGTAAGGGCCTCAACCCTATCCTCAGGGTGTGCGGGAGCCACCCCTGCTAATGGAAGGTGGAGGATGTGGGCAATAAGATCCTCCGTGACACGCAAACGGACACCGGCTACTGTGCCCTCGATACCTCCATCTTCCCGATGGACGGTACCATAGAACTCTCTAATAAGGCCCGGGTATGTGGGGAGGTCCAGTGTAAGGAAGTACTCTAGGCCCTGGGCCCTAAGTCTATCACCTATGGTGAACCCTTCCCGGGAGAGGAAGTCGAAATCGACATACCTCCCGGTGGAGACGACCTTCCCGGCCAATGGCCTCGCGGGAACCGCCCTAGGCGGGGAACGAGCCGGAGGTGGTTGCCTCGCGGGATCGTGCCGTGCCTTGGAGCGCCGCTCGGGACCGGCCTCGGGTCGGGACCTCTTCCTAACTACGGTCTTACGCGGCATTTTGACCTAAACTGAGAGGAAAAACCTAGAGGACGGTGAAGGACCGACGGAAAAGACTCGGAACCGACCGGGAATGACCTAGGAAGGGAGGAGAACTCAATGTCCGGCGAAGAATCGACGGAAAAATGGCTTGGAGACGATCGGGGACGACCTAGGAGTCGGCTCTAGGGCTTTTTGAACAGTGGCGGCTCGAAAGAAAAGTATTTTCGAAACGATAAATCTAGGGTTAAAAAGTCGGATCCCGACTGCGAGTCGACTCCACTGAGTCGCGAGTCGACTCGACCTCGAGTCGACTCCAGAATATGCGCGAGTCGACTCTCCTTATGCGCCTGTGGACCTCGAGTCGACTCCCGACAGTATGCGAGTCGACTCCCCCTCTGCTGCCATCTTTGCGAGTCGACTCCCGCCAATGCGCGAGTCGACTTCCCCTTAGGAGCCGGCTCTGAAACTTACTCGAGTCGTCTCTAACTTTGGCACGCACCTAAAACTCATGCTATAATCGTGCCGAATGACGGAAAATCACTTAATTAAGATCTGATTTGATGATCATTGGAAAGAAACTCTATTTTTAACCACATTGTAATCATCAAAATCAATGTATCTAGTGGAACCACTAGGATGGATCAATCACTCCTAATCCCCTCCTAAGCACACTAAACCTCTCTTCACTTAGGGGTTTTGTAAAAATATCTGCTAATTGATTATCAGTACAAACAAATTGGAGTGTCACATCACCATTCAATACATGATCTCTTATGAAGTGTTGTCTTATCTCAATGTGTTTAGTTCTTGAATGTTGAATTGGATTTTTAGTAAGGTTTATGGCACTTGTATTATCACAATTAATGGGAATTTTATCTTGTTTAATGCCATAATCTTCTAATTGTTGTTTAATCCATAAGATTTGAGCACAACAACTCCCGGCTGCAACATATTCAGCTTCTGCAGTGGATAATGCAACCGAGTTTTGTTTCTTGCAAAACCATGAGATAAGATTTTCTCCTAGAAATTGACACGATCCGCTGGTACTTTTTCTATCAAGCTTACATCCAGAGAAGTCTGAATCTGTGTACCCTATTAAGTTTAGGCTAGATTCTTTAGAGTACCATAGCCCTATGTTCTTAGTTCCTATTAAGTATTTAAAAATTCTCTTAACTGCAACTAGATATGATTCTTTAGGATTAGCCTGATATCTAGCACACATGCACACACTAAACATAATATCAGGTCTACTTGCAGTAAGATACAGTAAAGATCCTATCATACCTCTATAAAGTTTTTGATCTACAGATTTACCTGATTCATCTTGGTCTAACTTGCATGATGAGCTCATCGGGGTGCTGATTGACTTGTTTCCCTCCATGTCAAACTTCTTGAGCATCTCCTTGATATATTTGGCTTGATTGATGAAGATGCCTCCTTCAGACTGTTTGATTTGAAGCCCGAGAAAGTAGTTCAGCTATCCCATCATGCTCATCTCAAACTCACTCTGCATCAAATCAGCAAATTTCTCGCAGAGGCGATTGTTAGTAGCACCGAAAATGATATCATCAACATAAATCTGTACTAATAACATATCCTTATTTTGCTTTTTCAGAAATAGTGTTGTATCTACATTTCCCCTAGAGAATTCATGTTCTAATAGGAATTTGCTAAGCCTTTCATACCATGCTCTAGGTGCTTGTTTTAAACCATAAAGTGCTTTATTTAGCTTATATACATGATTGGGGTATTGATGATTTTCAAAACCAGGAGGTTGTTCTACATATACCTCCTCATTAATATACCCATTTAAAAATGCACTTTTTACATCCATTTGAAATAGTTTGAAGTCCTTAGAGCATGCATATGCTAATAGTAGTCTAATCGCCTCAAGTCTAGCTACGGGAGCAAAGGTTTCATCAAAATCTATACCTTCTTCTTGATTATACTCCTTTGCTACTAGTCTAGCCTTATTCCTTATAACAATTCCATTTTCATCAAGTTTATTTTTATAAATCCATTTAGTACCAATAATTGGATATTCAGAGGGTCTCTCTACTAGATTCCACACTTTGTTTCTAGTAAATTGGTTTAGTTCTTCTTGCATTGCATTTATCCAATTTACATCATTTTCGGCTTCTTCTATATGTTTGGGCTCAAAGTGTGAAACAAAAGCTAGATGGTTATTCAAATTCCTAAGGGATGCTCTAGTCCTAACGGGTTGAGATGGATCATCTAGAATTAGTTCCTTAGGATGCCCATGAGCATACCTCCAAGCTTTAGTTAGCCCATGATCCATAATAGCCTCTTGGCTTGATGATTCTCCTTCAATCAACTTTTGATTATCATCTTGTAATCCCATCTCATCTATCTTTTCTTCAAGTATTTCCATATCATCATCAAAATTAACCTTCTTACTAGACGAGATGTCACTAGAGTCATCAAAAACAACATGTATAGATTCTTCTATAACTAAGGTTCTTTTATTAAAGACTCTATAGGCTTTACTAGTTGTAGAATAACCTAAGAATATTCCTTCATCAGATTTAGGGTCAAATTTCCCTAGATTATCTTTTCCATTATTATGCACAAAACACCTACATCCAAACACATGAAAATAATTAACCTTTGGTTTTCTGTTTTTCCACAGTTCATAAGGTGTTTTCTTTATAATGGGTCTCAATAGAAATCTATTTAGTATGTGACAAGAGGTATTAATGGCTTCTCTCCAAAAGTACTTAGGGAGGTTACTTTCACATAACATAGTTCTAGCCATTTCCTCTAGTGTTCTATTCTTCCTTTCCACCACTCCATTTTGTTGTGGTGTCCTAGGTGCTGAGAAATTATGGGTTATCCCCTTCTTACTACAAAATTCATTAAATGACTGATTTTCGAATTCGGTACCATGGTCACTTCTAATGGCTATGACTGAAGACTCTCTAGCATTTGTTACTTCCTTATGGAACTTCTTAAACATAGAAAATGCTTGATCCTTATGCACTAGGAACATGACCCATGTGTACCTAGAGTAATCATCTACTATAACTAGACCATATTTATTTCCACCTAGGCTTGTTGTTCTAGTTGGACCAAATAGGTCCATGTGTAATAATTCTAGAGGCCTAGAGGTAGAGACACATTTTATGGATTTAAAAGAGTTCCTAGATTGTTTGCCAAATTGACATGCTTCACATATTTTGTTCTTTTCAAATTTTAATTTTGGCAAACCTATCACGGAGTCTCTTTTAACTAGTTTAGTTATTGTGTCCATGCTTGCATGACCTAACTTACGGTGCCATAACCAACTAGCATCATTATCTTTAGTTTCATTTACAACTAAATATTGGTTATGTTTTGCAAGATCTTCTAGGTCTACAACATATACATTTCCACGTCTAATCCCTTTAAAAACTAAACTATTATCATTAGGGTTTGTTATAATGCATAGTGATGGCTTAAACATAACATCATACCCTTTATCACATAATTGACTAATGCTTAATAAGTTATGCTTAAGACCATCAACATATCTAACATTATCAATAAAAGTAGAAGGGGTGATTTGAACTTTACCAATACCAATGATGTGACCTTGGTTGTTGTCTCTAAAAGTCACAGCACCTCCCTTCTTAGCTTCAAGGGTGAAAAATTGATCTTTGTCACCCGTCATGTGCCTTGAGCAGCCACTATCCAAGTACCAGCAGTTTTTGTTGACCTTGGCTGCAAGACACTCCTACACAAGCAAATCATGTCATCTTAGGTACCCAAGTTTTCTTGGGTCCTTCATGGTTAGTCAAGTTGGTTCCTTTTGGAACCCATACCCTTTTAATTTTCCTTTTTGTTTTATTTTTCCTAAAATTACACACATTCGCTTTATGACCTATAGTACCACAGCAAAAGCAAGTTATTTTCTTAGTTTTAGTTTCCCCAGCTTTAACAAAGAAGTTACTAAGAAGTTTTTGTTTATTTCTTGGTTTATACCCTAAATCCGCTTTATTAAATACGGCTCGTTGACTATTAAGTATCATGTTTAATTTTTCAGAACTATATGTAAATTTTTCAACTAAGGGTTTGTATTTGTTAAGTTCTTTAGTTAGAGTTTGATTTTCTGCTTTTAGGTCATTAAGTTCTTTTGTGAGATCCTTATTTAAGATTTGTTTATGATTTTTAAGTTCTGAAAGTTCCTTAGTTAGTTTTTCATTATCTTTAGTTAAGGTACTAGTCTTTTGAGTTAAAAGTTGGTTGCTTGTCTTAAGTTCTATATTTTCTTTGATGATTAAATCCTTATCCTTAACTAATTTATCGTATTTATGTAGGTATGATTGATTAGCTATTTTTAGTTCTTTATTCTTAAGATTTATGGCCTTATATTCTACCATTAATTCATTAAATGCATCATAAAGTTCATCAAAAGAAAAATCAGGATGCGTATCGGAAGTTACCTCGTTTTCATTGGCCATGAAGCAGAAATTGGCCTTCTCTTCTTGTTCATCATCTGATGAGGAGGATGATGAGTCGGAGTCGGATAGTGTTGTGACAAGAGCCTTCTTCTTCTTGTACTTATTCCCCTTCTTCAGTAAGGGGCACTCAGCTCTTACCTTCTTGCACTCGTAACACCCAATCCCCTCATTTTCCCTTTCCTTACCTTTGTCCTTGCGGTAGGAATTTGAGGGGCCTCTCCTTTGATGATAGGACTTCTTGTGGTTGATGAATTTCTTGAACTTCCTGACAAGAAGAGCCTCACCATCATCTTCCTCATTCTCTTCTTCGTCACTGCTGCTACTGCAAGACAAGTCCTTGTTAGATGAAGTAGACTTAAGAGCTATTACCTTTTTCTTGTGGGAGGACTCCTCTTCGCTGTGTTGCTTCATGGTTAGCTCGTGAGTCATTAGGGATCCAAGGAGCTCTTCAAGTGGAAGCTTGTTCAAGTCTTTAGCTTCTTGGATTGCCGTCACCTTGGCTTCCCATGACCTTGGTAGGCAGCGAAGTATTTTCCTGACAAGATCACTGTTAGTATAGCTCTTGCCAAGGCTTTTTAGGCCATTGACAATGTCAGTAAACCTAGTGAACATGCTAGTGATTGTCTCATTAGAATCCATTTTAAATAGTTCATACTTATGAACCAATATATTAATTTTGGATTCTTTAACTTGATTCGTGCCCTCATGGGTCACTTCAAGTCTATCCCAAATCTCTTTTGCAGAGTTGCAAGTAGAGACCCTATTGAATTCATTTCTATCCAAGGCACAATAAAACACATTCATAGCTTTAGAGTTTAGTTGTGCCTTCCTCATGTCATGTTCATCCCAATCCTTTTCTAGTTTGGGTACCTTGATACCCTCTACATATATGGATGGGATGTATGGGCCATTTACTACAATGGTCCACATCTCATAGTCTTGGGCTTGGATGAATATTCTCATCCTAGCCTTCCAGTATGAGTAGTCGGATCCATTAAAGAAAGGGGGTCTTTGGGTGGACTGACCCTCAATGTGGGAAGATCCAAATGGGGTTGTCATTTTGATCTTTTAACTCTTGGGTGGAAGAGTTTAGGCTCTGATACCACTTGTTGCCCAGATAGACAACCCAAGAGGGGGGGGTGAATTGGGTTTTAAAATAATTTGAATAATTAAAACGATGTGGTTGACTAATTAAAAACTATTGCAAGTTATTTAATTAATGCTAAGTGCTGTGAGTGATGTGAGGGGAAGAAGAAGAGAGACAATTCAACACAAACACAAGGTTTTATAGTGGTTCGGAGCTAACCCTTGCTCCTACGTCCACTCCCCAAGTCTCACTTGGGAATTCACTATAACCCCCTTGGATTACAGCCGGTTGTTTTCCAAGCTCACAACCAAACTTGTTGTTTTACGAGCTCACAACGAACTCGGTCGGTTTTCCCAGGCTCACCGACTAGAACTACCCCGATTGTTTTTCCGGGATCACAATCAAACCCTTACACACGTTGGTTTTAACTCGGCTCACCAACCAACCTCAATCCCCTTGATTCAATCCCCGATTGAACTAAGTAAATACAAGTTGTAGAAAGAAGACAGAAAATGAGCTTCTCAAAAAGCAGATGAAAACAATATGAACAATAAATGAAGTTAAGAAGCCTCAAACGCTTTTAGATTGGAGATGAGGAATGGCTTCTTAAACTTCTGGTCTCCTCTTGAAAGAGTAGTCGACTTGAATGCAGGAGAAGGAGGCTTTAATTGCTGGGAAGATGTAGTTGGAAGCAGTAAATGCAGATCTTCCTCTTTTTCGTTGAAGAGCACGTTGCAGAGCTTGAATGCTTGATTAGTTGGAGTGGAATGGTTGTTCTCTGCCTTGCTACAGTCCTCTGTGGCTATTTAAGCCAACCCCCATGGAAACTAGCCGTTAGAGTGCTTTTTCTGCCCGTTCTGAACACTCTGCGCAGCCTGACAATATGACCGTTGGTGGGTTGGAGTCGACTCGCGCGATCAGGAGTCGACTCGGCTGTAGCGGGAGTCGACTCAAGCTTTTCCGGAGTCGACTCGGCAACTGTTCCAAATTTGAATTAAAGTTGCCTTCACGACTGGGAGTCGACTCGTCTTGACCTGGAGTCGACTCGTCAACTTCTGGAGCTGACTTGGCAATTTTGGAGTCGGCTCATCCACTGAAGTCCGTGGATCCAATTTTGAATTTTGTCCACTCGAGTCGACTCGACTGTCTTGGGAGTGGACTCGAATCTCAGAGCCCGAACTCCCGATCCTCTGTCTTTTGGCTCGTCCAGTCTTGGAGTCGACTCGAACTTCCTTGGAGTCGACTCGGCTCTCAGTTTCCGAAAGATGGTCTTCTGCCTTTTGACGTGAAGCTGTCTTGGAGTCGACTCGAGCTGTCTGGGAGTCGACTCGAATCTCAGAGGCAGTAACTTGGTTTTCTGTCTGTCTTGGGGTCGCGGTGTCTTGGAGTCGACTCGCGTATTGCGGGAGTCGACTCGAATCTCAGAGTCCATAAAATGCTCTCTGACTTTTTCTTTGTGTACCGCTGAGAGTCGACTCTTGCTTTCTCTGGAGTCGACTTGCCACCTATCGGAGTCGACTCGCGTTCCACTGGAGTCGACTCGAATCTCAGACCCGAAAACTGTTCTCTGACTTTTCTGCCTGTGACTGCTTGGAGTCGACTCTTACTTCCTTGGAGTCGACTCGCGCACTTCGGGAGTCGACTCGCTGACAGGTTCTGAGTTGAAGCTTTCTGTCCTTCTGTCTGTTCTCAGTCGGAGTCGACTCGTACTTATCTGGAGTCGACTCGAGCTCGTGCCAGTGAACTTGATACGCTTGGAGTCGACTCGTGATACTCGGGAGTCGACTCGAGTCTCAGACATTGGTTCAAACAGACTCCTTAACTTATCCAAAAATTATGAACCAAGTCTTGGGACACTTAGACAGGATTTTCACTGAAACACTCAATTGAATTCATTAGTAATCAAAAGATATACTCAAATGCTTTGAGCTCATCAAAATCAAATGGGGTTTTAATCAATCACTCCATAACTCTGCATCAAGTCAGCAAATTCTTCGCAGAGGCGATTGTTAGTAGCACCAAAAATAATATCATCAACATAAATCTGTACTAACAACATATCTTTGTTTTTCTTCTTTAGAAACAATGTTGTATCTACATTACCCCTAGAAAACTCATGTTCTAATAGGAATTTGCTAAGCCTCTCATACCATGCTCTAGGTGCTTGTTTTAAACCATAAAGTGCCTTGTTCAATTTATATACATGATTAGGGTATTGATGATTTTCAAAATCTGGAGGTTGTTCTACATATACCTCCTCATTAATATACCCATTTAAGAATGCACTTTTTACATCCATTTGAAATAATTTGAAGTCCTTAGAGCATGCAAATGCTAGTAGAAGTCTAATTGCTTCAAGTCTAGCTACAGGAGCAAAAGTTTCATCAAAATCTATACCTTCTTCTTGATTATAACCCTTTGCTACTAGTCTAGCCTTATTCCTTATTACAATTCTATTTTCATCAAGTTTATTTTTATAAATCCATTTGGTACCTATAATTGAATATTCAGTAGGTCTTTCAACTAGATTTCATACTTTGTTTCTAGTAAATTGGTTTAATTCTTCTTGCATTGCATTTATCCAATTTACATCTTTTTCAGCTTCTTCTATGTGTTTGGGCTCAAAATGTGAAACGAAAGCTAGATGATTGTTTAAGTTCCTAAGAGATGCTCTAGTCCTAACATATTGAGATGGATCATCTAGAATTAATTCCTTAGGATGCCCGTGAGCAAACCTCCAAGCCTTAGTCAGCCCATGATCCATAATAGCCTCTTGGCTTGATGATGCATTTCCAATTAATTTTTGATTATCATCTTGTAATGTCATCTCATCTATCTTCTCTTCAAGAATTTCACCATCATCATCAAAATTAACTCTCTTGCTAGAAGAGATATCACTAAAATCATCAAAAACAACATGTATGGATTCTTCTATAACTAGGGTTCTTTTATTAAAGATTCTATAGGCTTTACTAGTTGTGGAGTACCCCAAGAATATACCCTCATCAGATTTAGAGTCAAATTTTTCTAGATTATCTTTTCCATTATTATGAACAAAACACCTACATCCAAAAATATGAAAATAGTTCACTTTTGGTTTTCTGTTTTTCCAAAGTTCATAAGGTGTTTTCTTTATGATGGGTCTTAATAAAACTCTATTTAATATATGACAAGAAGTATTGACAGCTTCTCCCCAAAAGTACTTAGGGAGGTTACTTTCACACAACATAGTTCTAGCCATTTCCTCTAGAGTTCTATTTTTCCTCTCCACAACCTCATTTTGTTGTGGTGTCCTAGGTGCAGAAAAATTGTGTGTTATTCCCTTTTTACTACAAAACTCATTAAATAAATGATTTTCAAATTCGGTTCCATGGTCACTTCTAATAGCTATTACAGAAGTATCTCTAGCATTTGTTACTTCTTTATGAAATTTCTTGAAAATTGAAAATGCTTGATCCTTATGGCCTAAGAACATGACCCAAGTATATTTAGAATAATCATCTACGATAACTAGACCATATTTATTTCCACCTAGACTTGTGGTTCTAGTTGGTCCGAATAGGTCCATGTGTAGTAGTTCTAGAGGTCTAGAGGTAGAGACACAATTTATAGATTTAAAGGAGTTCTTTGATTGTTTGCCAAATTGACATGCTTCACATATTTTATTCTTTTCAAACTTTAATTTTGGCAAACCTATCACAGAATCTCTTTTAACTAGTTTAGATATGGTGTCCATGCTTGCATGACCTAACTTACGGTGCCATAACCAACTAGCATCATTATCCTTAGTTTCATTAACAACTAAACATGGGTTGTGTTTGGCAAGATCCTCAAGGTCTACAACATACACATTTCCACATCTTATTCCTTTAAAAACTAAACTATTGTCATTTGGGTTTGTTATGATGCATAGTGATGGTTTAAATATAACATTATAACCTCTATCACATAATTGACTAATGCTTAATAAATTATGCTTAAGACCATCAACATATCGAACATTATCAATAAAAGTTGAAGGGGTAATTTGTACTTTACCTATACCAATGATGTGACCTTGGTTATTGTCTCCAAAAGTCACAACACCTCCCTTCTTAGCTTCAAGGGTGAAGAATTGATCCTTGTCACCCGTCATGTGTCTTGAGCAGCCACTATCCAAGTACCAACAATTTTTGTCGACCTTGGCTGCAAGACACTCCTACACAAGCAAATCATATAATCTTAGGTACCCAAGTTTTTTTGGGTCCTTCATGGTTAGTAATGTTGGTTCCTTTTGGAACCCAAACCCTCTTAATTTTTCTTTTAGTTTTCCCTTTCCTATACTTACACACATTTGCTTTATGTCCTAAAATTCCACAACAAAAGCAGGTTATTTTCTTAGTTTTACTTTCCCCTGCTTTAACAAAGAAGTTACTAAGAAGTTTTTGCTTATGTTTAGGTTTATACCCTAAACCCGCTCTATTGAATACCGCTCGTTGACTATTAAGTATCATATTCAATTTTTCAGAACTATATGTAAATTTTTCAACCAAGGATTTGTATTTTTCAAGTTCGTTAGTTAGTGTTTGTTTTTCTGCTTTTAGATCATTTAGTTCTTTTGTGAGACTCTCATTTATATGTTTATTGTTTTTGGGTTCTAATGTTTCTTTGTTCAGCCTTTCATTTTCTTTAGTTAAGGTATTATTCTTTTGTATCAAGATTTGGTTACTTGTTTTAAGTTCTGCATTTTCTTTGATAAGAACATCTTTATCCTTAACTAATGAATCATACTTGCGGAGATGAGTTTGGTTAGTTACTTTTAGTTCTTTGTTTTTAACGTTTATTGTTTTGTATTCATCCATTAATTCATTGAAAGCATCATATAATTCATCGAAAGTAAAATCTAAATGTGATGCGGATGTTACCTCATTTTCATTGGCCATGAAGCAGAAATTAGCCTTTTCTCCTTGTTCCTCATCCGATGATGATGATGATGTGTCGGAGTCCGATAGGGTGGTGACAAGGGCTTTCTTCTTCTTGTACTTGCTCCCCTTCTTCAGTAAAGGACACTCAGCTCTAATGTGTCCCGGCTTCTTGCACTCATAACATCCAATTCCCTCATTTTTTCTTTCCTTACCTTTATCCTTTCGATAGAAATTTGAGGGGCCTCTCCTTTGATGAAAGGACTTCTTTTGGTTGATGAATCTTCTGAACTTACGTACGAGAAGAGCCTCATCATCCTCTCCCTCGTGATCTTCTTCTTCACTGCTGCTACTGCAAGACAAGTCTTTGTTAGATGATGTAAATTTGAGAGCTATTACCTTTTTCTTATGGGAGGACTCTTCTTCGCTGTGTTGCTTCATTGTTAGCTCGTGCGTCATTAGGGATCCAAGAAGCTCCTCAAGTGGTAGCTTGTTCAAGTCCTTGGCTTCTTGGATTGCCGTCACCTTGGCTTCCCATGACCTTGGTAGACAGCGAAGAATCTTCCTGACAAGATCACTGTTAGTATAGTTTTTGCCAAGGCTTTTTAGGCCATTGACAATGTCAGTAAATCTAGTGAACATGCAAGTGATTGTTTCATTAGAATCCATCTTAAATAGTTCATACTTATGAACCAATATGTTTATTTTGGATTCTTTGACTTGATTCGTGCCCTCATGGGTCACTTCAAGTCTATCCCAAATCTCTTTTGCAGAATTGCAAGTAAAGACTCTATTGAATTCATTCCTATCTAATGCACAGTAAAGCATATTCGTTGCTTTGGAATTGAGTTGTGCCTTTCTCATGTCATGGTCATCCCAATCCTTTTCGAGTTTGGGTACAGTGACACCCTCTACATAGATGGATGGGATGTATGGTCCATTTACTACAATGGTCCACATCTCATAGTCTTGGGCTTGGATAAATATTCTCATCCTAGCCTTCCAATATGAGTAGTCGGATCCATTAAAGAATGGGGGTCTTTGGGTGGACTGACCCTCAATGTGGGAAGATCCAAATGGGGTTGTCATTTTGATCTTTTACTCTTAGGGTAGAAGAGTTTAGGCTCTGATACCACTTGTTGCCCAGAAAGACAACCCAAGAGGGGGGTGAATTGGGTTTTAAAATAATTTTGCAATTAAAATGTTTGTGGATGACTAATTAATACTTTTGAAGGATGATTAATTAGTTGCTATGTGCTGTGAGTGAAATGAGAGTGAGAGAGAGAGACACAAGCAATCACAAACACAATGTTTATAGTGGTTCGGAGCTATCCCTTGCTCCTACGTCCACTCCCCAAGACTAGAACCATCCCGATTGTTTTCCCGGGATCACAATCGAACCCTTACACATTGGTTTTACCCTCGGCTCACCAACCAACCTCTACACTCTTGATTCAATCCCCTGATTGAATCAAGCAAAGATAAGATGGAAAGAACAAAGACAAATAGAAAAACAGAGCTTCTAAAAAGCAGATATACAGCAATATAAACTAGAGAGAAGTTAAGAGCCCTCAAACATGTTTGAGTTGGAGTAGAGTAGGGCTTCTTGAACTGTGAGTCTCCTCTTGAATGTCTGGTCGACTTGAAGGCAGGAGGAGACTTCTTTAAATGCTGGGAAGAGGTAGCTGGATGGAGTTAATGGCGCTCTTCCTTCTTTTCTGTTGAAAAACAGTTGGCCGAGATAGGATGCTTGATTTCTTTGAGTGGAATGGTGCTTCTCTACCTTGCTACAGTCCTCTGTGGCTATTTAAGCCATCCCCCACGGAAACTAGCCGTTAGTCACCTTTTTCTGCCCGTTCTGCACACTCTGCACATCCTGACAATATGTCCGTTGGGGTCGGAGTCGACTCGCGCGATCTGGAGTCGACTCGGCTGTAGCGGGAGTCGACTCATGCTTTTCTGGAGTCGGCTCGGCAACTGTTCCGGATTTGAATTAAAGTGACCTCCGCGACTGGGAGTCGACTCGACTTAACCCGGAGTCGACTCGCCAACTTCTGGAGCTGACTTGCCATTTTCGGAGTCGGCTCATCCCATGAAGTCCATGGAGCTAATTTTTCAACTTGGCCCACTCGAGTCGACTCGACAATCCTGGGAGTCGACTCGGCGCTCAGAGCCCGAACTCCCGATCTTCTGTCTTTTGGCTCGTCCAGTCTTGGAGTCGACTCGAACTGTTCCGGAGTCGACTCGGCTCTCAGTTTCCGAAACACAGCCTTTTGCCTTTTTGATGTAGCGCTGTCTTGGAGTCGACTCGAGCTGTCTGGGAGTCGACTCGGCTCTCAGAGACAATAATTCGGTCTTCTATCTTTTTGGGGTCGCGCTGTCTCGGAGTCGACTCGGATCTCAGAGTCCGAAAACTGCTCTCTGACTTTTGCCTTGTGTATCACTGAGAGTCGACTCTTGCTTTCTTTGGTGTCGACCTGCCAACCATCGGAGTCGACTCGCGTTCCACAGGAGTCGACTCGAATCTCAGGGTCGAAAATTGCTCTCTGACTTTTCTGTCTGTAACTCCTTGGAGTCGACTCATACTACTCCGGAGTCGACTCGGTAATCATCAGAGTCGACTCGCGCACTTCAGGAGTCGACTCGCTGACAGGTTTTGAGTTGAGTCTTTCTGTTCGTCTGTCAATTCTCAGTCGGAGTCGACTCGTAATGATCCGGAGTCGACTCGAGCCCGTGCCAGTGATTCTGATACGCTTGGAGTCGACTCGTACTATTCTGGAGTTGACTCGAGTCTCAGACTTTGGCTCAAACTGACTTCTTAACTTATCAAAATATCTTGAACCAAATCTAGAAACACTTAGACAAGATTTTCACTGAAACACTCAATTGAATTCATTAGTAAACAAAAGATATACTCAAATGCTTTGAGCTCATCAAAATCAAATAGGGTTTTAATCAATCACTCCACATCATCACATCTAGGGAGCAAAGATACTCCCAACCTTGCCTTCGGATCCATTCCCCCAAACGGAACCCTTCTTGATCAAAGAACTCGGAATGGATCCTTCTCCCCGTTGTAACCGGTCTCCCCGCAAACTTTGCAAGTTGTACTGAGGGGGAGGGAGGAGGAGGTGGCTCTGCACGTGCCTCACGTTGTGGAGACACTGTAGATGGCTCCGTAGCTTCTCTTTCCTCACGTTGGATCCATGGGACTCTCCCGGATCGCTTGGCTACGGCTCTCTTGGGTCCCATTTCTCCAAGATCTTGAAGTAATCTAGCGTTTGGAGTTGATTGGAGGAGTTTGGAGAGTGGGGAATAGAGTTTTCAGAAGAGGACAAGGGCAAACAGTGCCCTAAAAAAGCTCACGGGTCCCCCTTTTAACAGTGGGGTCCCGACGTTGGGTCGACTCAAGAATTTTCTTGGGTCGACTCAACGTTGAGTCGACCCTATTCTGGGTTGGGTCGACCCAAATTCAGAATTTTTTTCTTTCTCTTTCTTTTTGCTTCTAAAAATTTTCCTTGCTTCCAATCCTTACAAATTCTTTGTGGATACATGAGTAAGGAATCTATATATGACAATTTTGACTCATGTTTCATGGGTTTTTAGAAATGGGAGGAATGTATCATGAGACTGCTTGCTCCCTTTTATATCTCTTCAATAGAAAGGATCACATATGCCTAATTTCCTTCTTAGCGTGCAGAATCTATCTTCACTCAATGGTTTTGTGAATATGTCGGCTAATTATTTTTTAGTGCATATATGCTCAATACATATGTTTCCATTTTGCACATGATCCCTAATAAAATGATATCTTATTTCTATGTGTTTGGCTTTAGAATGCTGAACCGGATTTTTAGTAAGGTTGATGGCACTAGTATTGTCACACTTAATAGGAATATTATCTAGCTTAACTCCATAGTCCTCTAGTTGTTGCTTAAGCCATAGTACTTGAGCACAACAACTGCCAGCAGCTATATATTCAGCTTCAGCTGTTGACAATGCCACTGAATTCTGCTTTTTGCTAAACCATGATACTAAGTTGTTTCCTAAGAATTGACATGTTCCACTAGTGCTCTTCCTATCTAATTTGCATCCAGCAAAATCAGCATCTGAGTATGCAAGCAAATCTAGACAGGAGTCTCTTGAGTACCATAATCCTATGTTCGTAGTTCCTCTTAAATATCTAAGGATTCTTTTAACAGCACTTAAATGTGACTCCTTAGGATCTGATTGGTATCTAGCACATATTTCTACACTAAATACGATGTCTAGTCTACTAGCAGTAAGGTAGAGCAAGGATCCAATTAGTCCTCTATAAAGCTTAATATCAATACTCTTTCCTTTTTCATCTTTGTCTAGCTTACTAGTAGGATTCATTGGAGTGCCTACTCCCTTATGATTTTCATTCCCAAACTTCTTTAGTATTTCCTTTGTATACTTAGTTTGATGAATGAAAATACCTTCTTTAGTTTGTTTGATTTGTAATCCTAGAAAGAAACTTAGTTCTCCCATCAAACTTATTTCGAATTCTCCATGCATTAGATCAGCAAATTCTTTGCAAAGAGTATCATTTGTGGCACCAAAGATTATGTCATCTACATATATTTGTACCACTAATAGATTTTCGTCCTTTCTTTTGAGAAACAGTGTTTTATCTACATTTCCTCTACTAAAGTCATTATTAAGCAGAAATTTGCTTAATCGATCATACCAAGCCCTAGGTGCTTGCTTCAATCCATATAATGCCTTATGTAATCTAAACACATGATTTGGCAATTCATGATTCTCAAAACCAGGAGGTTGCTCTACATATACTTCTTCCTCTATAAACCCATTTAAGAATGCACTTTTTACATCCATTTGATACAATTTAAAATCCATGAAATATGCAAATGCTAGAAGTAATCTAATAGCATCTAATCTAGCTACAGGAGCAAATGTTTCATCAAAATCTATCCCTTCTTCTTGATTGTATCCCTTAGCTACAAGTCTAGCTTTATTTCTTATAACTAACCCATTTTCATCTAATTTATTTCTAAAGATCCATTTTGTTCCAATTACAGAGTTATGCTTTGGTCTTTCAGTTAATGTCCATACACTACTTCTTTTGAATTGATTTAATTCTTCTGGCATGGCATTTATTCAATTAGTATCTTTTTCAGCTTCTTCATAAGTCTTAGGTTCTAATTGTGAAACAAAAGCAAGATAATCATTTAAATTTCTAAGAGAGGATTGAATTCTTACCCCTTGAGATGGATCACCAATGATTAGGTCTTTAGGGTGTCCAGATGCATACCTCCATTCCTTTGGCAAGTTTTGAGATTGTGGTGGCACGCAATCATCACCCTTATCTTGAATTGGCACGTCATCAATATTCAACTTTTCAAAGTTAATAATTCCTGTATCATCATCAAGAATATTTTCTTTCCTAGTAGACTCACTATCAGACTCATCAAATATGATATTAATTGACTCTTCGACTACAAGAGTTCTTTTATTGAATACTCTGTATGCCCTGCTAGATGTGGAGTATCCTAAGAAGATACCTTCATCTGACTTGGCATCAAATTTACTTAGATCCTCCTTGCCATTGTTTAAAACGAAACATCTACATCCAAATACTCTAAGATATTTAGCAATTGGTTTCTTATGTTTCCAAAGTTCATAAGGAGTTTTCTTGGTTATTGGTCGTATTAAAACTCGATTTAGAATATGGCAAGCAGTGCTTATAGCTTCAGCCCAAAAGTACTTTGGAAGATTTGACTCACACAACATCGTGCGTGCCATTTCTGCCAATGTCCTGTTTTTCCTTTCAACAACCCCATTTTGTTGAGGCGTTCTAGGTGCTGAAAATTGATGTGAAATACCATTTTTATTACAAAATTCTTCAAAGTGTTGATTTTCAAATTTTGTACCATGATCACTTCGAATTGCTACTAAGGTGAGCTTCTTTTTATTTGTGATATTATTATAAAGTTTCAAGAATTCTGAAAATACTTCATTCTTATGTGCCAAAAATGAAACCCATGTATATCTTGAAAAATCATCTACAATAACTAGTCCATACTTCTTCCCTCCTAGACTCGCAGTTCTAGTGGGTCTAAATAGATCCATGTGTATGAGTTCAAAAAGCCTAGTTGTTGATACTATATTCTTTGATTTGAATGATGATTTAGTTTGTTTTCCTAATGAGCATGGTCCACAGATTTTGTCCTTTTCAAAAATCAACTTTGGCACATCTTTTATTAATTCCTTATTGACTAGTTTTGATATTAATTCCATACTAGCATGTCCTAGTCTACGATGCCAAAGCCAACTTGTTTCATTTTTCTTTTCTTCATTAGTAATTAAGCATAATCCATTTTTCTTGCCTAAATCATGAAGATCTACCATGTAAATATTTCTTTGCCTTTGTCCTACAAGTACAATGCTATTATCTTTAGGATTTGTGATTATGCATACTGATGCTTCAAATGTGACTTTAAATCCTTTATCACAAAATTGACTTATGCTAAGTAGGTTATGTTTCAAATCCTTAACTAATAAGACATTTTCTATAAAAATAGATGGAGTAATGAAAATTTTATCCTTTCCAATGATATACCCTTTACCATTGTCTCCATAGGTTACTACTCCACCCTTCTTAGATTCCAAGGTGACAAATTGGTCTACGTCACCGGTCGTGTGTCTTGAACAGCCGCTATCTAGATACCATCGTTTATCCACTTTATTAGCTGCAAGACACCCCTGCAATAAAGATCAAGAAAGAGCTTTAGGTACCCAAACTATGTTGGGTCCTTTAGAGTTAGTACTTGATGTTCCTTTTGGAACCCAAACTTTTCTGAATTTGATCTTATGATTATTATTCAATTTGCTTTGACTGGACTTTCTATAGTTACATTCATATACTTTATGTCCTAATTTATTGCAGCAATGATAAGTAATGTTTTCATTTTTAGCTTTAACAAAAATGTTCTTTAAGTATTTTTGTTTTCTATTTGTTTTATAACCTAATCCTGCCTTATCATATACAGCTTTTTGACTATCAAGAATCATATTTAATTTGGTTGAACTAAGTGTAAACTTATCTACTAAGGATTTATATTTTTCAGCATCTTCTTTTAACTTGACATTTTCAGCAATTAGATTCTTGGTTTCATTTGTGAGTTTCCTACTTAATGTTTCATAGTTATGAGATAGTTTTAACTTATCTTTGATAAGAGATTGATTTTCTTCTTTTAGAACTTTATTTTTATTGATTAGTTTTTTATGTTCTTCCATTAGTTCTAAAAATGCATCATGTAATTCATCAACAGTAAAATCACATTCAAGTTCAGAATCTACCTCATCGTCATTGGCCATATGACACATTTGGGCCGTCTCTTGATGATCTTCTTCTTCCGAACTTGATTCCTCACTTTCACTCCATTCAGCCATGAAGTTCTTCTTTTTGAGTTTTCTTGCCATCCACTTTAATTCTGGGCAATCTATCTTATAATGCCCGGGTTTGTTACATTCATAACAGATAGGTGATTCTTTTTCTTTTTCTTTGTCCTTACCCTTTTCTTTGCTTGAGCTACCTTTGAAGAAGGGTTTCTTTTTATGAAATCTATTCTTACCTCTCATAAATTTTCTGAATTTTCTTCCAAGCATAGCCATTCCTTCTTCATCAAATTCCTCATTATCATCTGAATCTTCCGACTCAGTTTATTGTTTAGGAGTGGTAGACTTTAGGGCAATGGGCTTTCTTCCCTTGACCTCATCTTCTGAATTTTGCCTCATGGTCAACTCATGGGTCATGAGTGATCCTAGAAGTTTCTCTAATTGCAGTGTGTTGAGGTCCTTAGCTTCCTGAATTACAGTTACCTTAGCCTCCCAAACTCTTGGTAGAGACCTGAGAATTTTTCGCACCAATTCAGAGTTAGTATAAGACTTTCCTAAACTCTTAAGCCTAGTTATAATTTCAGTAAAACGAGTAAACATATCAGTTATGGACTCAGTGGATTCCATTTTAAATAACTCATACTTATGTACTAATATGTTTATTTTTGACTCCTTAACTTGATTAGTCCCTTCATGAGTGACCTCAAGTTTGTCCCAAATTTCTTTAGCAGAGATGCAAGTAGATATTCTATTAAATTCACTTACATCTAATGAGCAATAAAGTACATTAATTGCTTTTGCATTTAACTGTGCCAATCTTCTATCACTTTCATTCCAATCCATTTCTGGTTTGGGTATGATAGTGCCTTCTATATTAAGTGTGGGTGTGGGAGGTCCTCTAGTAATGATGTACCATAATTCATAGTCTAAAGCTTGAATGAATATCCTCATCCTAGCTTTCCAGTATGTGTAATTTGTGCCATTAAATAGAGGAGGTCTATTTGTGGATTGCCCCTCACTCATAGAACATCCCACTTGGGTTGTCATGATCTTTAACTCTTGATTGTGAGATCAATAAGTACTATTGGAGCACCTTGCTCTGATACCACTTGTTGCCCAAGGTGACAAGCCAAAAGGGGGGGTGAATTGGTTTCTCTTAATTTTAACTATCTTACTTATGTTAAATGATGAGTTAGTGGAATTAAACAAATCACAATACAAACAACAGAAAGTATAGTGGTTCGGTGCTCTCCTTAGCACCTACGTCCACTCCCCAAGCGACCCCTTAGGAATTCACTATAATCCCGTGGATTACAGTTTGATTGTTTTCCGGGCTCACAATCCAAAAACCTTTACACTTTGGTTTTCTGGGTTCACCAAAAACCTATGTTGGTTTTACGGGCTCACCAACGAACCTATGTTGGTTTTACGGGCTCACCAACGAACCTTTACAATTAGTTTTACGGGTTCACCAATCAACCTATTCCGTTGGTTTTGCGGGCTTACCAACTAACCTTTACAATGAGTTTAATGAACAAAGTAAGAAGATTTAAACTCCTAGATGAGCAAATATAACAATATAATCTACAAAGAAGAGTTTAGAGAATAGTTATCGCTTGATGTGACTTCTCTCTTCTTTGTCAAGGATGCTTCACTCTTCAAGGGTGGATGGAGCTCTTAATGACTCTTGGAATCTGCTCAACCACTTTCTTTTGACTCTTGAATGAAGCACTTGGATGAAGAAGATTAGGGCACTTTGTCTTTCTTGTGTACTCTTTGATATTTTGCAAAAGGATGTTCTCTCTGATGAATAGTGCCACTTTAAATAGTTTCCTTCATCCACTGGACAAACCCCAATGGTTAGAATTCAAAAACTAGCCGTTACTCACTGTTGGAAGGACAAAAAGTACTTCTACAGAACTAGCCGTTATGCTTCTGCCCGTGATTGGGTCGGCTCAACCTGTCCTTGGGTCGACCCAACTTTCACTTGGGTCGACTCAACCTTTCCTTGGGTCGACCCTCTCAGAACCAAAGAAACTTGCAATTCAGCCTTCCTTCACTTGGGTCGACTCAACATTTTTTTGGGTCGACTCAAGGTTCAGTTGGGTCGACTCAACTTCTTCTTGGGTCGACCCTCTCAGGGTTTCCAGAGAACCTTTTCTGTCATCTGTTCTATCTTGCCTTTGGGTCGACCCTCTCAGGGTTTGGGTCGACTCAAGCTTGGGTCGACTCAACTTCATCTTGGGTCGACCCTCTCAGTATTTCTAGAGAACCATTTTCTGAGTTGTTGAGAAGTTTGAAGTTTGGGTCGACTCATGCTTTCCTTGGGTCGACCCAACTTACTGTTCATCTGTGCCATTTTTGCAGAAGTGTGCCAAATGCTTTCTTGATGTGCCGGGATCGACCCAATCAACCTTGGGGTCGACTCAATCCACACTTTGCTGCAACTCAAGGTTAGATTCATCCAAGTAAACAATGAAATGCATCTTTAACTTGTTATACAAATATACTGAGAGTAACAGACTTATAAATGAAGTATCGAATTAACTTATAACATACTCTCGATTATTGCTTGTTAATTATCAAAATAACACTATCATCCTCACACGGCTTCCGAACGACCTTCCATCTTCAAATGAAATTGATCACCTCCCATTTTTCCCAAAATATCCAAAACTATTCTCTTTCCCCCTCCTTTCTCTCTTTTTTTTATTTCTTTTTCTCTTCTTCCCTCTCAGTTTTCTTCTTCTTTTCACCGAAACAGGGGGTCTCCCCTGTTTTCTCAACCGAGCTCCCCCCTCCTTTCTTCTCCCCTCTTCCTTTTATAGATCCCCACCAAGAATCAGCCAACGGTGGATCCATGATTTCGCGTGGAGAGGAGGAATAACGCGTGCGTGATCGTTGGGATGGAATCCATGGGATCGGCTGGAGCTGACCGTGGGATGGAGGCGCTAATCCGAAAAAAGCTGGCTGGGTGGCTGAATCATGGGAGTCTGGGATATCGGAGAAGACGGGAACGAAGCTAGAGACGGATGCCGATCCGAGAGGAGCTGCGTTACCGGCTGCTGGGAAGGAGATGAATCCGGAAATGTTGGCTGTAGCTGGAAAGGACTGATGCGGAAGAGCGGGATCTCAGCTGCGGATGAAGAGGCGGAGGAACTGGGAAGAGAGGCTGCACCGCATGGAAGATTTTGTGGAAGATCTCTCAGGCTGGAACGGGCTGATCGGAGGAGTGGTCGCTGGCGGTTGGAGCGGCTCGTTGATTTGCAGCGGAGGAGTGGTCGCTGGCGGAACATCCGGGGATGAAGACGATGCCACGGTTGGATGCGGAAGACGCCCGGCTGATTTCCCTCTTGGGTTTGGCACGCGGCTGAGGGAGGATCGTGTAGCGGATCTGGCTGGCGGGCTCGACGGGAGGAGCCATGGACGGTCGGGATGCTTACGGGGAGGAAGAAGATGAATAGTAGGATTAGTTATATATATATTTTTTTTGTAACACTGTTCATATGAACAGTGTTTTCACGGGACACTGTTCATATGAACAGTGAATCCAGTGATTCTTCCCGAAATTATTTTTTATTTATTTTATTATATTCATTATTTTTTTCTTGTTTTAAATTTATCAATTTTATATGAAGGCAGGTAATGAATTGGTTGGAAATTAACTTTGGGTTTGAGGTGGGTCATGATCGTTGATTTGCTTGAACTTACTCTCGAGCCCAATGTCGTTTAAATTTAATTTTTGCTAAACTGCTTCAGACCGGACTCAACAAGGCTAAAAGCAAGACCGTAACTTAATAAAAGGGTTAATCAAATATTTTCCCATACAATTATAACTTTCAATCTAATCAGGACCAAAGCCCATTTAATTATAACCTTAGCTGGGTCAACACAATCTCCTTATATATTTTTTCTGTAGTTTTCATTAAAGATTGCAATCAAGAGAGAGACAAGTTCAGAATGTGGTTTAAGAAAAGAATTATTTACCTCTTACCATAATTTAAATTTAATTCAATGTTTATTCAATTTCATGGTAAAATATGTATTTATCAGTTTAAAAACATTGATAAGTGCTATGGAAAGATAACTAAATTATAAATTATTAAGCACTTATCACACCCCCAAACCTATATTTTGCTAGTCTTCGAGCAAAATAAAATTAGAAAAAACTCTAACTCACTTTCGCAGGCATCGCGATTGCATTTACCATATGCAACAAGGCTTTAAACCCCTAGGTTACCCTAGTGGACGAGTTATAGTCTCGTGAAGGTTTCTAGTGAAGATACCCACAAACTTCAATATCATTTATTGTTATGATTAATTTGTTGTTGTTGTTGTTTTATTTTTTTTTTAATTCGATTGATGAAAATTCAAATTCCAAGTGCATACTAGCTAGAAAAAACTTTTTTTAATTAAAATCTAATTTAAGATACATAAATGATAAGAATTTCAAAGCACACACGGTTTTATTTACTAAGTCAGCCCAAATTCTAGATTAGTATGCAATCTAAGTTAAAGTCATTAAGTTTCCGTTTAGGAAGTTGTAAGACTCATTTATACTGGAGTGCTTGGTGAAATCTGGACCGTACACAAGCTAAGAGTTCGGATCTCCAAAATATTGCTAATACTAGTAGTTTCCAAGGATTGGTCGAAAGGACCTGCTCACTGATTTAAAATCATCTTATCTGCAGGATTTCGAGAGTTGTGGATGTTTACTTTAGTACCTCACGGGCATTATTTGTAATATTCCAGTTTACTCGAATTTTTACAACGACGGCTTTCACACTATTGTCTTTTTCAAGGTCAGTACAGAGTTTTTTTTATTTTTATTTTTTATAAAGACATATAAATTGTGCACTTTTACTCTTGTGGTGATTTCTCCGTGTAACGAGCAATGAGTCGACAACTCTCACACCAGTTGGCACAAGGTGTCAGGCATCAAGACTCCCCTATGGACTTATGCTCGGAGTTCTCATCACAAGCCCACTTGACCTTTGACAATAGGTAGCCCTTTTCGATGTTCCTGACTAAATCCATTATTATTGATGATTTTTTTTTTTGGATTAGATAAGTATGATTCATCAGGGTCCAAGGTTGCTACTATACTATCAATATAATGTCGAGCCTAGACCTTAGAAGTGTCGGCCAGTGTGTAGTGAAATTCCGAAGTATTAATTAGCTTACAACTCCCTAAGAGAGACTTAATGAAAAGAACTTGAATTTATATTACTTCCGACTAGTCATTGGGCTTTTTAGATTTTATATACCTTGTGTATTTATCATTCTCGCATAAATGTATAGAAATTAGGTTTTTAAAAACAAAAACCTTTTTTTTATTTAAATTTTTTATTATTATTATTTATTATTTTGTAAATGAAAATGAACATATTTTTTCTATTTTTTTCTCTTTTTTTTTGGATGAAAATCAAGATGAATACCCCCAAACCTAAACCTAACATTGTCCTCAATGTTAAAGAAATCCAAGAGAATTGGGTTGCCTCCCAACAAGCGCTAAGTTTATTGTCTTCAGCCAGACACAGTGAGGTAGTTTTTGCATCTCCTTCTATGAGTTCATCTATTTTGTCTATCATAAAACACTCAACTTTTCTCGTGGGTTGGTCGTCCGCATTGAACACATTTAATTTTACCTTCATGTTCCCAAATGATATGTTCATTACCCCTGTTCTACAATTGATGCATGCATTGGCTGTTGCTAAAAAGGGCCGCCCAAGGATCACGGAGATTTGTTTCTTAGGATTAGGTTCATGTTCCATATCAAGGACAATGAAATCTACTGGAAAATAGAATTTGTCTACCTTGACAAGAACATCTTCAATTATCCCACGTGGTGTTTTTACAGATCGATCAGCCAATTGAAGGGATACCGAGGTTGGTTTTAATTCTCCTAACCCAAGTTTCTCATAAACTGAGTAAGGTAAAAGGTTGACACTTGCCCCTAGATCTAAGAGTGCTCGATCAATAAAATTATTTCCTAAGACACAGGAGATGGTGGGAGCATCAGGATCTTTGAATTTTGGAGGGGTGTTGTGTTGGAGAATAGAACTCACTTGCTCAGTTAGGAAGACCTTTCTAGGCACATGTGTTCTAGATTTTCGCTTTTGGTTGCACAGGTCTTTAAGAAATTTGGCATAGGAGGGAACTTGTCTAATAGCATCAAGAAGTGGAAGGTTGATCTTCACTTGTTTGAAAACCTCCATCATCTCCTCTAGTGAAGTTCCCTTTTTGCCAAATGGAGAGGGTGAAGTAAGAGCTTCAGGAAATGGGGCCTTTGGGATGTGAGTTTTGGCAGAAGATGGACTAGCCGAAGAAGAAGAAGAAGGTTTTAGATCTTCATTTGACACATTTCTATCCTCTTCTTCACCTTATTGTTGTCCTCCCCAATCTTATTGTCTATTATACGTCCACTCCTTAGGGTAGTCAAAGCATTGGCTTGTTCATGATGAATTGCATTTAATTGATTTTCTTGAGCCATGTATTGTCCCCTAGGATTACTTAGTGGTTGGCTTGGAAGCTTTCCTTCCTCTCGCTTGTTCAGTGCATTAGCTAGTTGCCCCATCTGGGATTCTAGCTTGGCGATTGATTGCGTGTGAGAGTGCACCAATTGTGTAATGGTTTCCAAACCTTGAAGGGCGTTCAACACTTTCTCCTCAAAGGCTGTGTTTCTTTGGGGTGGAGGAAAAGTGTGTTGAAATTGAGTCGAGAAACGGTAGGAATGAATATTTCGTTGGGTTTGAAAATTCTGAGGATTTTGAAAATTTTGGGAATAGGGTTGGGCTGTGTTCGAAGCTTGCTGCATCCAAGAAAAATTTGGATGATTTCGCCATCCCGGGTTATATGTATTGGAAAATGGGTCATTACCCGGTCTGGGCTGTGTTTGAGCAGCATTGATGTGTTCTTGCACGAGTTCAGAGAATTGGGGCGCTGAGGGGCACTCATGAATAGGGTGGGATGGGCTAGAACAGATAGTACACACTTGTGATTGGGAAGAGTTCATGTAATGCCCACCTATCATCAGTTGGTCAATCTTATGGGACAATGCATCTACCTTGCTAGACAGGTCCATAGAATGACTTATTCCACAAATGGTCCCTTTTCTTTGAGAACTCAGGGGTGCTTGACGAGAACAGAAAGCATGGTGGAGGGAGTTTTCATTTAGATTTTCAAATAATTGCCATGCTTCATGCTCATTTTGAAGCATGAATGTCCCCCCGCATGCAGCATCGATCATCTGACGGTTTCGTTCAGTCAATCCGTCATAGAAACATTGCACTAGCTGCCACTTAGGTATTTGATGATGAGGGCATTTACAGATTAGGTCCCGAAATCTCTCTCAAGTTTCATGAAATTCTTCTTCCTCAGTTTGGGAGAAGCTTGTAATGGCACGTCTAAACTGGTTCGTTCTTCCTATGGGAAAGTATTTTTTTAGAAATTCTTGTTGCATTTGATCCCAAGAACGAATCGAGTTAGCTTCTAAAGAATTCAGCCATTGTTTGGCTCTATCTTTAAGGGAGAAGGGGAATAATCTAAGTTTCAGAGCATCATCAGTGAAGTTCTGAATCTTGATAGTGGTGCAAATCTCAAAGAATTCATCTAGGTGTTTATATGGGTCTTCATTGGTGAGCCCATAAAAAGATGGGAGCATTTGGATCACACTAGATTTTATTTCATATTGTACAGCTGCTACTTCAGGTAATCGAATGCAAGATGGGGAAGTGTAAATAGTGGGAGTAAAGTACTCCCTCAGGAGTTTGGGTTGTTCTTCAGCCATCTTAAGAGGTGGGGATGATCCTAATGTTTTAATCTTAGCTCGAATGTTCCTAAGGGTTCGTTCTATTTCAGGATCAAAAGGTAATAGGTTTCGTACTCTAGAACGACTACCTTGCATACACTAGTACTTGATCAGTCGAGCATGCAATAAAAGATAAACACATCAATCCTTGTACTTGTCCTAAAATCACTAGACAGCTCCTAACTGGTTTGAAGAGGGCACCTAAGCCTCCAATCCGGTCTAATGAACTGAGTTGATCAGGTAAGCTCCCAGGTAAGTGGAGGGGTCACGATGCGTTCGCAAATGTCCCACTTAAAACCCACTTGCCTCGAACAGATGAACTGTCTTCCTTATAGGGACAAAGCTTGCCTAGACATCAACTAAGCCATAGAGCGAAATTGGTGCAACTTTCGGTGATCTTCGTCCTATTGAGCTCGAATATCCCTAGGAGCCAACGTCTAATTGATTTTAATTAAAATGACACTATGTGAGATTGAGTTCACCTAAGTTGGGCAAGAGTCCGGTGATGAAATCCGGCTCTTATCTTGTTGGGGTGATTGCCCTTACTATGTACGGATTAATTTGTATATGTGTATCAAGTATGCATTCACACTTTTGCTGAAATTAAAATCAAACAATCACCACAAGATTTCAAGCTAATAATTAATATAAATAAGAAAGGTTTAGAGGTTACCAAAGGGAATTTCTCCAGCAATTTAAATTTTTAGGCAAACCTTTACATCATTTCTTTTCCAGCTATTCTCCTTTTGATCATCCCAGATTTTTTCTTCGATTCCTGATCAAATAAGACCAAAAGAAAAATTGGAAAAAAAAATAGTAGAAGAGAAAAAGAAGATAAGAAAAGTAACAATAATAGAAAATAATAATTTTTTATATATATATTTGTTTTTGAAATATTTTTTAATTAATTAATTTTTTTTAATGGTAGAAAAAATAACTATGCTAGCAATCCCCGGCAACGACGCCAAAAATTGATCGGTTCTTTCAATTTCAAAAATAAACCACGCAATAGCACGTATCTTGTAGGATAGTGATTACGGGTGTCGGTCCACAGGAATTGGAGACTAGTTATTTTTCCTTAATAATAAATCAAAAAGAAGAATTTGCTAACTTGATTTAACTAAATTAATCTATGAGTACGAATTGAAATTTATCAAAGTAGATGGATCTAGGGTTTGGAATCCACCGCGTAGCATTGCATTAGGGACTGTGTTCTTAATTTTTATCTTTTGGAGAGGCATGCAAATTGGCTACAAGCCTTTTAAAATAAAAACATAAAGAGGTTGAGGAAGATCCATCTTAGGTGTAGCATGAAGTGTCTACCTAATTATGCTAACCTAGGGTGCAGCACACCTCATCTTCCTAGGCATGGATCATCTTAGACTACTTTAGCAAATATGAATAGTAAATGGCTGCTCTATTTTGACAC